>NC_089275.1:33119435-33419435 GCF_963678975.1 Dysidea avara | reverse complement strand
GGTCATCTACACCTGCAGCTAACATTAAAACTTCCTACCTTTCTGTGAACACCTGTTGGAGTTGAGTGCAAAGAAAACAGCTGATTTTCCATATCACCCTTTATGATAGACTACACACAAAGTCATGCATGTGCTACCATACATCATCAAAAAATTAGACACAAAGGAGAAGTCCATGATGCATGTATTACATAACGTACTGCAGTATGCTAAAAGGCACTATAGCAGTGTGAAAGTATGAAGCCCATTACTTCAACTATGCTTGCATCAGGCATCAGTTAGTAGTCAGCAGAGAAATAGTTTAAAATTGTAGCAACTTATTAAAACCATTTCAAATTGCACTGAAGGCACTTTTTGTTTTCTACTGTCAAGCCACCACAAAGATATTGTTAGGTTGATTTCTGGTCACTACTTTCTCATGGTAAAGTACAAGATTTTTACTATTCAGTACCATGTAATAGATGTCACAGTTACAGTCTAGTGCTTTTTAGATATTAAGTGTGTCTTCATTTAACAACTAGTCCTGATCCATTATGTGCAATGGTTAGCAGGTTATTGAAGTATAACACGTGAAGTGATTTATGTGTGCTGATATAGTGACATTGGCTATTGTAATAGGTGTAACACTAGTGGAAGGTGCAGTAGTGATTGATCAGATTAAAAATAGTGAGTGACTTGTATTATGTATTATTACTACCTATAATAGGCATCGCTAGATATTTTTGGATAGGGGCCTAGATGCCCACCCCACCCCCACCTCTGCTCTTTCAGAGCTATATCATACTTGTAAGACTCTAGTAAGGGATAAATCAGTTTGTTACTCAATAATACCACTTTAAAAGGCAGACAACCTTCTTTTACTGCAGATTCGCCTGAAACCAACTTAAACTGTCATCCACCACCTTCATGCATATTAGGCACCTCTAAAACTAATTATCATGTGGCAGGTTTAAGCTATTGTAACAGTTTTTAAGACTTGCAACTTTCTACAATGGCCATACAGTAGTTCAACAGTGAAACAATTCCTGAGAGGTGATTATTTGTTGCTGTGTGTATGCACAGACTGTAACTACTTAATATATAGCTAGTCCAGACCTTTGAATCTGAACTCGTTTGTGCCCCTCCCCTTGCCAGCTCCTAGATCTTTCCCTGCAAGTTTAGAAATTGTGACAATAAAATTATATTTTGCTGCAATTTGAGCAAAGACACATAACTCATATGGTACACAATGAGCAAATGTGATGGTATATATTAATTTGAGTTTTGTTTCACTGTTTGCTGAAACAATTAAAATATGTGTCTTGTAGAGGATGATATTCCAACAATGAAAGACCTCAACAGATATGTTGTCAAGAGACATGCTGCTGACTGGGTAGATGTGTGCATGGAATTGCAGTTAGATATTTATACGCTTAGCATTGTTGAAAAAAATGATCAGAGAAATGAGAGTTGTTTTCAAGAAATTCTACACAGATGGTTGAGGATAACTCCTAACGCTACATGGAAGACACTGGAGATTGCTCTTACTAATGTGAGAAGACGTCAACTTGGCCTTGATCCAGTTGATGATCTTTATAACAGTAAGAGAAAAGTACTGTAAATATGTTTCAATTGTAGCCACCATGTAGATCCTGGCATAAAGAGTTATGACACCTCTGTTGATAACCAGTCAGAGATTGCAGGTGAGTAATGTGTAAAATATGTCAGAAAATCTGCATGAGTACATGAACTTTAACACAGAAATATATTTTGATGTATGATCATGCTTAAATTTTTGAGTTACAAAGTTTTGCTATGATTCAGTGGGGGCACAGGAAGTTTGTGACATCCACCATTTTCAAATCAAGCATGAACAGGCAGCACAAACAATACTTGAAATGCAATCCAAAAAAAGAACAAGAGTAATAAAAGAGAAAATAAGAACAATGATGAGTTAAAATACAATACAGTACATAACAGGGTGTGTCATCGTGATAGAGTAAATAGATTACTAAGAGGTCTGGTCTTGATGCTCAATCATTACGATTAATGAACCTGAACCAAGGTCACGTTAATAGACATGGTTTTGAACTTATCATGAATTTACAGGTATGTACATATCTACCAAGCTTAAGCACCTCTGGTGAGTTTGTTATTGTGGCATAAAATGGTGGCCATGTGCTGCTTCATTTGGCCTCCAGCCTTGCAACTGTGGTCAGGCAGACAGGGAGGCTGGTAGGTAGATAAAATTTCAAGTCTTGGTAATTTTTTTTTAATTTTACATCCGGTTGTCTGTGACTGTTTTCTTGTTTTTAATGCTGTATTTGATGTCCGATGGACTAATATTATTCCATAAAAATAATTTTTGTCACTTAAGATGTTTCTAGGATAATTTTTAATGGTGGAATTGTAGGTGGCAAGCGTCTTTTTGTGGGGATCTCTACTGAAACAGTACTGCCGTACTGTTTGATAGCTTACAATGTGTGAATGCTGTACGTATCATGAATTTAGCGATGAATGACTCACAATCTTTCTATGATGGTTCTGCTCTGGATTGCCTGGTCCATCTGTTGTTCTGTAATTTTTGACATACTTCAGCAATGTTATAATGTTGTACTGGAAATAAAACCCAAGTGGACAGGGTTGTTGATCATATTGGCACTGTTGACATTATAAGTTGACCATATGTACACTGTGCAAGTTAATTGCCGCCTTGTTACCTCTGCTATACGAACTCATTGCCCTCAGTGCATTCAAATAATGAAAAGGTTTAGGTAGAGGTTATTCATTTATAATGCAGAACTCTATTCAAATACATAATCCTTACTCAACACTCTAATAAAAGAGTCATTCTAATGTTACGATAACGTGTTTGGATAATCATTGGCTGAATAATTGATACAGAACTTTACTCAAATACTCTAATAGAACATACATGTTAGTCAATACTTCAATAGAAAAGTCACTTCTACTGTTCATATAACAGAGTATTTGGATAAGAAGAAGATTTAGTGCCCCAGCACAATACAGTACCTACATTGATATAGGGAAGATTTAGTACTTGCGGCACTAAATCTCCCCTATAGTAGTGTAGGAACTAAACCCTTTCTATTGTCGTTTTGTACGGAACCTAACATATTGACTGTTCTATTAGAATATATCAGTCGCCACTTACGTGCTTTGAATTGCTGATTATTTTATGTCATGTGGCTGTTCTCATAGAGTACCTCAACCTTTTGTGCATTGTTTAAAAATATGTTCCCTATTGTACACTTCACAAAAATTTAACCTATTAGGACAACAATTTGCTCATTGCTTTTACCCACCTTTATCTGGTGGATAACATTTTATAGCTGGTTGAGCATTTTTGTGAAGCCATTAATACGCCAGTACTGCCCTAACTACCACTACATGCATGCTTCCTATCAAGCCAGAGCCCCTCACCAAGGACAGAAATTACTGTAATTTTAAGCTTGTCACACTACCTAGGAGACTTGGATCTCAAAACTAACTGTGTGAAGTTTGAGAATTGTAGCTACTACACGGTAATGCTATATAGTTCCAGTTTGGCTGTGCAAAACAGATCATTTTATGTCAAGTGTGGTCACACATTGTGCTATTTCGGTTTTTCTTTCTACACCAAAATTAATTATGTTTCTGCTTTTTAGCATTTGTACACATGCATGTACTAGTATCACCAAACATCGTTTAAAAAACTTCTTGGACTTTAGCATAGATGTACCTAACTGTTTATAGATCACACTACTACTTCATTTCATCTCATTTGATGTAAGTCAACACAGATGCTGTCTAGCATGGTTATTGCAGTTGAGAATAATACATTGTAGAATGTCTATAAACTGTCAGCAGTACTATCCTTACAAGTAAACATGCAATAAGACTAGAGTGGTATATAAAGTAAGCTTGCTCCTACAATTTTATGCATTCACCAATCGTACACCCAGAAATTTTTGCAGTATGTATATTTCATGGTTATGCACTTCAGGTATGTTACTGTAAGTTTCCCTACCAAATGATCTGAAGATTTTTATTTTTCAATTATACATCTTTGAAGGGTCTGGATCAATTTTCACTTCAAGCATCGTACTGATTGCTAAAGTGCATCTAACACGGTAGCACACATGGGTGGGAAATATTGCAAGGTGACTGATAAGGAGAAACCCAAACACCCTTGTACTACTAGGTGTGATATCCACATATAGCGCTAGAATTAAGACAAATTGTTACAATCATTTCTCCGCTGCATGTGTCAACACTTGTGGATCATGCTTAAATTTTCACGTAATGAAATTTACGGTAGCTTTTTACGAACCACAAAAACCATGAAAATTACATACCACAAACTTTCCAGGTATACATGTACAGTAGTAATCTTTCAAACGTTCTAACTGTGAAATGCATTTACAGTTCTCCTTTGATTATTTGAATCTCTATTATCTGAACACTTTGTAAACAGAAGAAATGACTGCTCTATTAGAGTATTTGTCTGACATGTATGTTCTATTAGAGTAAGTATAATAGAACATACATGAGATTGCACAGTAGCAAGGTACCATTGACTGATGAGCTTACTTACGTAGGTACACGGGTTGTTATAGACAATGGTTCTAAACCAGTATCTAAATATACTGCAGTTAGTAAGTATAGATCAATGATTTTATGTCAGTCTGCGCTCCAACAAGAGCATTGATACTCACATTGATGTTTTTCCATACTCTTGTATACTACACACTTGTCTGTCATGCTCCCATACTATGTACTACCCTTAGTTACATAACTCAATACTACACCATGTGTCTCAGTCATCAATATTGTTTTCAATCAACTCTATTTTTTATGATGCTTGCATGTATCTATTTGTAGGGTTTAAACACACTTCTGACCTATCTCTAGACAGTCAAGTAAAGACAACTGTTAACATTGGAATGCTAACTAGTGAGAACATAATGCATAATTATGTGATGGGATACATTTCATTTGTACCATGTAGAACCTAAAATGGAAAATCTTGTTTTCGTCATGGTTCCAAAGATTAAAGAACATTGGGAAGATGTTGCACATATTTTACAGTTTAAATTTACTGATGTTGAAGCAATCAAAGCACAACACAATGAAGATCCAAGGAAATGTTGCTGGCAACTTTTTCAAGACTGGTTATGGACTGATAAAGGTGTTCATCCTAAAACTTGGTCAACATTATTAGATAAACTAGAACAAGTGGAAGAACTTAAGGCAGTTATGGATGAAATCAAACTTTTTGCTGTTATGCTATAGAACTATATCCATTTCAGGCTACAGTATATGTTTATAGTGTGCACTTAGCACAATCTCTATAGTTTTAATAGTAATGATGGAAAACTGAGCACATGATGCACCTGCTGCATGTATAGCTGTATGTGGCTGTATAGCAAGACCTGTGCTGTATGTTTATTGTAGCCAGTTTTGAGACCTGAATGGCCCTTATTCATCAATTTCATCCCTACTTTCATTATGTATGCAACATCTCCCCCCCCCCCCCCTCTCACTAGAGTCAATACTCACTACCCCTATTGGAGCTTGCCAACATTGAGTCTGACTTGTTGAAAACTACTATTAAACATATATAGTGACTTACCAATACTTATTGCATAGTAAAGTTTGTATTTTTAGACCAGGTTTTCCAGGATTTTGCTGTTAACCTGTATACTCCCTTAATAGCTAACAATTTAATTTCAAACAAATCGCGGGCTACAAATAAAAATAAATAAAAACAGCTACTTTACCAAAAGATTATTGGATCTTTTAGTCAAATAATACATGTGTCATATCATTAGAAACGCTTGCAGTGTAATATGCCGCTAATAGCTTTATATAACTACCAGCACCAATCCATGCTGGGGTGTATATAAAAGGGCTAGTCATATAGTCAAAATGCATGACTAGTGGTCAATGGCACACTATTATAAGCTATAGTAATGGCTAGTAGTAGTACGCAGGGTAAAAATAAGCAATTTACGCAAGCACTATAATAGTTACTGTAACCAGGTTTTCGCAAGCCTGCAAAATTAAAATCACTGAATCAGACACTGATCATGCATGAATCAGATATTCTCTTTTACGTTCTATACTATAAGTCATGGGCGGATTTAGGGGGATGCATGGGGGACTATACAGAAGCACCCCCTCTCCCCCTCCAAAATTTTACTATGTGTTAACTAGAAATTAAAGATAGTAGAAGCTACAGTACAGGTGCAGTTGCATCTAAAGCATACACTGTACATGGGCAATGAAAATTAAACATGGAAAGAGTGAAGAGCTTTTCTCTTCTTGGAAAGGATCAAAGGGATAAAACTACTTTAAAAGTTGCTAACATTGAAATACTCTAGTAGAACAGTCAACTATTCTAATAGAATGTTCATCATTGTAAAGAACAAAAAGACCATCTTGCAACTCCTAGACTCAACTTTGAACTTATAATACTGCAGCATTTATGCTGTGCCCTTATATATATGAATTATAATTACCACTGCTATAGAAAGTAATGACTTCACTTAGTTATAGTGGCTCACTTTGCTTATTCAATAAGGAGATAGCTAAATTACTTTACAAAATTTTCCGTAAGAGAATTCTCCCAGATGTCCAAGATAAAGCATGCTCCTCATGTTGAGTGTTTTTTTCACATGTGCTGCACTAGCTGCTAGTTGTATCAACCAGTTGCCACATTTTGTAGCCCCAGTATAGGTGTCCTACCCCCCTTTGGATCTGCCCTTGATAAGTGCCACAAGATGTTATATCCTGCATATATAGCTGTACATTTTGCAGTCCACCAAATTGTACAAATTTGATCCTTTACTGTATAATTACATTCCTTGTTTTAAACCTCATAACTCTTGTATTCTTACATACAGCTATCATCACAAATTTTTTAGTAGCACTTCTTTTACATAATGATAACTATAGTGGTACAAATGAGTTGATGTTATTAAATTTGCAAAATGGGTAATCAATGTGTATGATTTTATTACAATAGATGCACTCTGTTTATTTACAACTTTTAGATTGCTACACCATTTAGGCACAAGCAGAAAAAATTCAGGACAACAGATCATTGTATGATGGTTTTACAACAAAAATACTGTCATAACATAGATGCAGGAAAATATATAGGAATATAAGATAGCTTCCTCTAATATATCCTTGTGAGGAAAATTTTATTAGTGTGCTTGAGAGGTTACTGACCCAACAAAAATTATGTTATGCATATGAATAAAGCTATTTTCATCTAAATATATATATGTTTTATCTCAAAGTCAAAAATGTATATAGCTACGGCAAACACTATTGGTGGAAAACCAAGGGATAACATTTTGCAGTCAAGCCTACAGCATTTTAAACTGAGTATACACGTGCACTGTAAAAAATTAGTAGAGAATTTCGCTTTCTGCCACAATACTCACTATTTTTGTGTACTGACCATGACTACTCTTTTGCAATGATCCTCACTACAAAGTTAGTAGTAAACATCACTACATGGTCACTACAAAGTTAGTAGTGAACGTCACTATATACACTAAAATAGTGGGTATTGTGGCAGAAATCAGATTCACTAGTCACTATTACTAGTTTGTTTTTACTGTGTATAAGTACATATATAATGTTATAGAATATAGCTAGCTATATAGTTGCTTTCAAAAACTTTCAAAATCAATCTTACATGTATTAAATCAGGAAGGCATATGCCATGACCATTTTCCCTTTGAATTCAGTTTAATTTATTTGCAATTACTTCTACATCATTTGTTAGCTATTTTCACAACTTTCACTCTGTGTATTTTGTAGCTATAAATTGCATTCAATCTCATGGTATATATCACTGTATTTTGGAAAATTTTTGCTGGTAAGTGATATGTGTCTCTGATCCCTATAACTGGAGGACGTTAAACATACTGCACACTAGTACAGCACACTAGTGACATAATTTCTTTAACAATGAGCTTGTACTCTCTACTAACACTATATCACACTTACCCATGATATATAGCTGAAAAGTTTGATCATTTTTATGAGTGTTAGCTAATCTGTTCAATCCACCTATTGGGTATTGGGTTTGACAAAATGTTTCTAGATGTTTTGCCATGGTTTGCAGTGTTTGGTTAGGGAGAAGCACAAAACATGCAATGTATAGTGTGTAGTTATTATAATTAATGTTCTTAAGTAGCTACAACCCATCCACTGCTTCTTTTGTGCTTTGTGTAGTCTGTCATGTGCAGCTTACGTATGTGATTCAGACTATAATATGCTATACTTATAGTCAATTTCAAACTGATACTAGCTACTATATATCAAAAATTGTCAATTCTCTATCTTTAAAACTGCCCATGCATGCATCATGCGCACATCATGATCTGACCAGATTTGTGAAAAGGTATAATACCTTTTTCACACACAAAATTTAACCCGTTTTTAAATTTGAAACTTTGTAACTTTTTATCATAGCATATAACTGTCTGCAATTTTCAATGAATGCATGCAGCTATAGTATCTGCATGCGGCTACCTTCTGACACTAAAAGCAGAGTAAGTCAACAGTTATAACACTGTTCGCTTGCATGTAAAATGTGTAAGATAGGT
Source organism: Dysidea avara (assembly GCF_963678975.1). Taxonomy (NCBI): domain Eukaryota; kingdom Metazoa; phylum Porifera; class Demospongiae; order Dictyoceratida; family Dysideidae; genus Dysidea; species Dysidea avara. The sequence continues at coordinate 33,410,826 of NC_089275.1, read as the reverse complement.
ACCTTACTGCAAATCCAGTCACAATGTAGCTATATACATCCCATTCCCCCATGTTGGTCAGTTTACCTTTATAATTAGAGATAAGCGCAATCTGTATCATTTTCAAACATTCAAGGTTTATGTGTATTAATACGTATATGTGAGACATACCATGTTTATATGTGAATTGTGTACATGCACTGTAATGTGTTATGGTAGCATCTAATATGCTATGATAGCACCTATATAATTATAAAGTGTTCAAAAAGTAGCATCTCTAAGTGCTACTACATGCAGACTACAGTTTAATGTTAACTGTAAGTGCTATGATGATCAGCTATTCAACAACACCTTTTCTGGTGCTTATGATGATGACAGCTATATATATCTAATCAAAAACAGCCAAGCTGTAAAAAAAGGTGCGGCCCCCAAAAAGGCCATGGTGAAAAAAGATGTGAAATCCAAGGTGGCGGCCAAGAAATGGCTGTGATGGTAGCACTGTGAAAAAAGAGGGATATAAGATGGTATTTCCAGTGGCTTATTGAATACAAAAAAGCTTGGTATAACCTGTATTATACTAACAATCCCACATAAGGCTATAGTTAATGTGTTAAACATACTGAAACCATATATGTGATGGTATAGTGTGGGAATTATATCAGATATAAGCTATTTCAAGTATTGTGGTAATTAAACTGAAACCATACATGCAATAGTATAGTATGCATTATACTAAAGTATAAGATGAGCATAATACAGGATATATATTAAGGTTTATTTGTATTCAATAAGCCACTGGAAATACCATATTATATCCCACCTTTTTCACAGTGTAGGTTAATGGTTACATTTTAATAACAAAAATTCAGGTGAATTTGGTGCCAAGACCAAGCGGCACAAAATTCACATGAATTGTCGTTATTAAAATGTAACCATTAACCTACCATCACAGCCATTTCTTGGCCACCACCTTGGATTTCACATCTTTTTTCACCATGGCCTTTTTGGGGGCCGCACCTTTTTTTACAGCTTGGCTGTTTTTGATTAGATATCACTTCTTTTTGTATTTGTATACTGCAAAGCCGGCCTATGGCTGGCTTTGGGGCTTTTTTAACCCATGTGTTTTTTTCTTTAACACAGGAAGAAGAAAAGAACTTAAAGAAGAATTTTAGTACTTCAATTATTTTTGATTTTATTAGTAATTATACAAATTATATACATATATTTATTACATGCCCATTATTCCCCACAGGATTTTTTTGCAGCTGATCTCTCTACTGGGTGACTTGAAATGTAGTGAACTATATACAGGATGGTTTCTTTGTAGCTGAACTCTCTACAAGGTAACCTCTTCTAGCTGATCTCTCTACAGGGTATTTTGTTTCTAGCTGAACTCTCTACAGGTGATTTGTTTGCAGCTAAACTCTCTACATGGTGGTGTCTTTGTAGCCGAACTCTCTACATGATGGTTTCTTTGTAGCTGAACTCTCTATAAGGTGACTTCATCTAGCTGAACTCTCTACAGGGTGATTTTTTTGTAGCTGAACTCTCTGCAGGGTGATTTGTTTGCAGCTGAACTCTCTACATGATGGTTTCTTTGTAACTGAACACTCTACAAGGTGACTTCTTCTAGCTGATCTTTCTACAGGGTGAATTGTTGTAGCTGAACTATCTACAAGGTAACTTCTTCTAGCTGATCTCTATACAGGGTGATTTGTTTGTAGTTGAATTCTGTACAGGTGGTTTCTTTGTAGTTGAACTCTGTACATGATGGTTTCTTTGTAGCTAAACTCTTTACAAGGTGACTTCTTCTAGCTGAACTCTCTACGGGGTAATTTCTCTGTAGCTGAACTCTCTATATGATGGTTTCTTTGTAACTGAACTCTCTACAAGGTAACTTCTTCTAGCTGATCTTTCTACTGGGTCATTTGTTTGCAGCTGAACTCTCTACATGGTGGTTTCTTTGTTGCTGAACTCTCTACAAGGTGAATTCTTCTACCTGATCTCTCTACAGGGTGATTTGTTTGTAACTGAACTCTGTACAAGTGCGTTTTTGTGGGTGATCTCACTGCAGGTTGATTTGTTTGTAGCTGAACTCACTAAAGGGTGATTTTGTTTGTAGCTGAACTCCTTGCATTGTATCTAGTTTCTAGCTGATCTCTCTACAGGGTGATTTGTTTGTAGCTGATCTCTCTACAAGTTGATTTGTGTGTAGCTGATCTCTCTGCAGGTTGATTAATTTGCAGCCGATCTCTCTACAAGATAATTTGTTTGTAGCTGAACTGTTTATAAAGTGATTTATTTGTAGCTGATCTCTCTGCAGGTTGATTTGTTTTAGCTGAACTCTCTACAGGGTGATTTACTTGTAGCTGAACTCTTTACATTGTGTCTAGTTTCTAGCTGATCTCTCTACAGGGTGATTTGTTTGTAGCTGATCTCTCTACAAGTTGATTTGTGTGTAGCTGATCTTTCAACTGGTTGATTTGTTTGTAGCCGATCTCTCTACAGGGTAATTTGTTTGTAGCTGAACTCTGTACAAGGTGCTTTTTTGTAGGTGATCTCACTGCTGGTTGATTTGTTTGTAGCTGAACTTACTAAAGGGTGATTTGCTTGTAGCTGAACTCCTTACATTGTGTCCAGTTTCTAGCTGATCTCTCTACAGAGTGATTTGTTTGTAGCTGAACTCTCTATAAGGTGATTTGTTTGCAGCTGAACTCTCTACATGGTGGTTTCTTTGTTGCTGAACTCTCTACAGGGTGTTTTGCTTGTAGCTGAACTCTCTGCAGGGTGATTTGTTTCTAGCTTATCTCTCTACAGGTTGATTTGTGTGTAACTGATCTCTCTACAAGCTGATTTGTTTGTAGCTGAATTCTCTGTAAAGTGTTTTGTTTGTAGCTGACCTCTCTTCAGGGTGATTGTTTATAGTTGATCTCTCTACAGGGTGATTTTTTTGTAGCTGACCTCTCTTCAGGGTGATTTGTTTCTAGCTGATCTCTCTACAGGGTGTTTTTTGTAGCTGACCTCTCTTCAGGGTGATTTGTTTCTAGCTGATTGCTCTGCAGGTTGATTTGCTTGTAGATGAAATCTCTACAGGGTAACTTGCTTGTAGCTGAACTCCTTACTTTGTGTCTAGTTTGTAGCTGATCTCTCTACAGGGTGATTTGTTTGTAGCTGATCTCTATACAAGTTGATTGTGTGTAGCTGATCTCTCTGCAGGGTGATTTGTTTGTAGCCGATCTCTCTACAAGGTAATTTGTTTGTAGCTGAACTATCTATAAGGTGATTTGTATGTAGCTAATCTCTCTGCAGATTGATTTGTTTTAGCTGAACTCTGATTTGTTTTTAGCTTATCTCTGTACAGGTTGATTTGTGTGTAACTGATCTCTCTACAAGCTGATTTGTTTGTAGCTGATCACTCTGCAGGTTGATTTGTTTCTAGATGATCTCTCTGCAAGTTGATTTGTTTGTTGCTGATCGCTCTAAAGGTTGATTTGTTTGTAGCTGAACTCTCTGCAAAATGTTTTGTTTGTAGTTGATCTCTCTACAAGGTGATTTTTTGTAGCTGACCTCTCTTCAGGGTGATTTGTTTCTAGCTGATATCTCTACAGGGTGATTTTTGTAGCTGACCTCTCTGCAAGTTGATTTGTTTGTAGCCGATCTCTCTACAAGGTAATTTATTTGTAGCTGAACTCTCTACACGGTGATTTGCTTGTAGCTGAACTCCTTACATTGTGTCTAGTTTCTAGCTGGTCTCTCTACAGGGTGATTTGTTTGTAGCTGATCTCTCTACAAGTTGAATTGTGTGTAGCTGATCTCACTGCAGGTTGATTTGTTTTAGCTGAACTCTCTACAGGGTGATTTATTTGTACTGAACTCCTTACATTGTGTGTAGTTTCTATAGCTGATCTCTCTACAGGGTGATTTGTTTGTAGCTAATCTCTCTAAAAGTTGATTTGTGTGTAGCTGATCTCTCTGCAGGTTGATTTGTTTGTAGCCGATCTCTCTACAGGTAATCTGTTTGTAGCTGAGCTCTCTAAGGTGATTTGTTTGTAGCTGATCTCTCTGCAGGTTGATTTGTTTTAGCTGAACTCTCTACAGGGTGATTGCTTGTAGCTGAACTCCTTACATTGTGTCTAGTTTCTAGCTGATGTCTCTACAGGGTGATTTTTTGTAGCTGAACTGTCTTCAGGGTGATTTGTTTCTAGCTGATCTCTCTACAGGTAAATTTGTTTTGATTTGTTCATTGCTGATCGCTCTAAAGGTTGATTTGTTGCAGTTGAACACCCTGCAAAGTGTTTTGTTTGTAGCTGATCACTCTAAAGGGTAATTTGTTTGTAGCTGAACTCTCTCCACAGTGACTTGTGTGTAGCTGAATTCTGTGTAACTGAATTCTCTAGAGAGTGACTTAATTGTAGCTGAATTCTCTACACAGTGCATGACTTGTTTATAGCTGAACTTTCTTCAGTGTGACTTGTAATGTTCTGAATCTCTATAGTGATATATTTGCTTAACTCTCCTCATGGTGACTGTCTTCTTGCTGAACTGTCTATAAGATTAACTGTTTGCAGCTGAACTCCCTACAGAATAACTTGTGATGTAATAAAATTCTATAATGGAGTAAATAAATTAGCCGAATGCTCTATTAGGGTGACTGTTCTATTAGAGTATCTCGATCTCGCATTTGCTACACGGAGTTGGCTTTCGAATCATAACTCAGTGGTTTGTAATCCGATTCTTCTGTACTACTGCAAGGACTTTCTACGAAGATTATTCCAGCTATACACCGATTTTCAGCTCATTGCTCTAAGCGGTTTGCCTAGTAGGCGTGAAAACTAATACTTTTTTATTCATAAAAATCGATCGCGTAATTGTGACACAGGTTGGGTTTTGTGCCATATCTCCGTGGTCTTTATCTCGATTCCTTTCAAACCACCAAAAGGCATTCCTACGATGGTTACTCCATCTACATAGCAATTTTCAACTCATTCCATGAAGCGGTTTACCCTGTAGGCGTGACAACAAATCGATCTTGTTTTACGCGAATAATCGGTCATAACTCCTGAACCATTCATCGTATTTGTACCAAATTTGATGCTAGGATTCGCCTTTGGACTCCCTTTCTGTGTGCCAAATTTCAAGGCGATCGAAGTACGTGTTTGCTTGTTATAGCAATTTTTGCAAGTGTGCGAAAAGACGAAGAAGAAGAAGAAGAAAACGAAGAAAAAAAACGAAACGTTGGCAGCTCGTATCCCGGAAATGGCTGGAGCGATTTCCTTCAAATTTGAAATGTAGACTCCCTTGGCTGGCGGGCAACTGTGTAGCAAATTTGGTTCCAATCAGATAAGTGATCACCGAGATACAAAGGTGTGAAAATGACGTTTTCGTTCTTCCTGTCAATATACTCACGGTGTGGCGCGCCGGCTTCTTGGGCCGCACGACACACTACCGTGTGTCTTGATATTGTATGAAGCCACTAGATGGCTCACATCTGAGAATAATAAGCACAATCCGCAATGCATGTGTGACCTCCCTATAGATATTACGGCATTGAATTTTAATATTGTTCACTTCGTACATTAGTTCGTGAAATTAACTGTCCATGTCTATAATGACTTGGCAACAGCTCTGTGGCAATAAGACTGCCTGTATATATACAGAGCAGGCACTAATATCTGAGGCTTAATTGATAAGTTTGATTCTCCTAGTTAAATTTTACATTGAAAAATAATATATATTCAAAAGCGTTGCCAATAGATTGTATCAGTTTGGCTGCTTTGTGAAAGAGAGAAGAACTATATCATTATTGATGTAAGAGGCATGAACAATACTTTAATGTGCATGATCATTGTGATGTGTCCTTGGACTCACACAACCACTTATGGCATAGCCAGAGATACCTTCCTTGATGTTGACTGCAATCCCTGCAGCTTCGTCAAGAAGCTTCCTATACAGTTTAATTTTGAGATTAACTGCTGAAATTCATGGTGTTATACATACAATGCAGTAATGATGGTAATAGTGGCCCTGAACACTAAGCTAAATTATACTTTTATCAATGCTTTACAGCACAAGTGCTGAAGGTCTGTAGGACACCTGGTCATACAGCCTGCTCAATGACCATAGCTACTTAGACTTTAGCTACTTAAGGTGTGTTTGAAAAGTTGGAGAAAGGAGAAAAAATCCATGACTGAACCTAGGTAGCCTTGAACCTGCAGCCATCCGATTTACGCTCAATACGATGGGATTCCTAAGCAATCTAGCAAATTCCAACAAGATTTTAGATAACATTATTCTTCCTTAAGGTTGTTTGCAGTCTCTCACAGATTCAAGGTGATGAAAGGTGTCCACTGGACAGTAATGCCACCTACTGAGCTACCATGATGTTTCATTGTAGATGATGATGTCAGGACAGCAAGGAGGAATCATTAAAGATGGTAGAATAGAGATTCACCAGCTCTCATCCTGGTCGGTCTGCCATAAATAGCTATGGATGGCACTGGGCTGTGCTAAACTGAAACTCAGAAATTCCTGACTCAGCTAGGTATTGTAAAACTTCATCCTGTTGACATTGTGAAGCATTCTTGGGAAAAAGCAACAGGGCAGTGGGTCATGCATATCCACAAAGGGGAATCACACCACTAATACTAAATACTGTGCCAACCGGTTGCCACTAGCAGTATAGGGAGCTTGATAGGGAGGCTGGGTAGCTATGCGGATTGGAGGCAGCACAGTAAAGTGATGAGTTGGCTTCGCTGCCATCTTGGTTTTTCCCTTTTGCAATCGGCCATCATGTGCATCAGGGGTTGTCGTTCCTCCTCCGGTCATCTCCTTAAGGGTCACATTCCAGCCTCAGTTGACCTATATACCTCGGGGCTGTCTAAGCCCCCTCTTCTATCCTTTGTTCTGTAGGTGTAGGTATAGGAAAAACCCTTTGAAATAGAATATCTTAGTTTAGAGTTACAGTGTGGTGGATGGGTCAGTGTGCCAGCATTAACATAGATACTATAGCCGTATGGCTAAGTAGCTATTTTTGGCATTAGGGCCGGTTCTTCTATCTTTATTTAAAATTTTTTAAAAGCAGCTGGATGAATGAGAATTGGCCCAGCCTGCGTGACAACCAAGCAAAAGTTGATTCTAAGTCCAGCAATAAGTTTGACTGATATAGCTACTCTAACAAAACAGTCGGCTCGCCAGATATCTCAGCAGTGCTGACTGCTCCATGTGTGTGAAATTATCATGACACAGGGTCAGTCCACCATTGGACAGTTCCTATCCTTAGTGCAAAACTATGTACATGCCAGTGGCGTAGCCAGGAAAAAGTTTCACCGAAGCAAAGTTTATACATTGACCTAATTCGTTTCTGACTCAAATGACTCACAAACACGCTCAAGTATGGGTGGTACAGTATTTACATGTTGACTCTCTGGTTGGATGGAAGAAACTGTTTCAGAAGACTTTGAGTGTGTTTCTACATGCCAAGTAATGCTCCAGCATAGTTAATGCTACAGTATACCATGCTTCAATTATTAGACTAGCTAGTTTAATTGTACTCAACACAAAACTGACTTACTCCGGAGATATTTTGAGTGGTCAAGCCATCCATTAACTGAAAAAGAGGTCATAGTCATGCACAGTATACTTTTTTTATTGATCTGATGTGATATAAAGTCAGAGATTATCTCTTTCATATGATGCTCAACTGCATGTGCTAAGCATATCGAGCTAGGGAGTCTGGGAGCATACTCCTTCAATGAAAATTTTGAAAATATGAATTGAAATGGCACGTGGAGGCTATTTTTTGTTTGTAACTACTAATACATAATGTGCATGACCAATTAGCATGCCATGCAGTTGTTGACTCACTGGAACTTTTGAAAAGTAATTTAAAGACAATATAAATATAAATGATTTAGCCCAAGCAGTGTAATGAGAACAGTGTCATGAATGCTCTATTAGAGCATAGCTAGCTATTACGATGACTGCTCTATTAGAGTATCTCGATCTTTTTCATACAAATTCAAGGAGCTGTCCAGCCACGTGTCACTGTGGGCTCCAGCACTACAGCCATAGATACTATCATGTGTGGTGCAGCAATGCTAGCTATATGAGTAATGTTTGAGTAGAAAATTAGAGCTACCAATTGCAAAACTCAGGACTGCTCAGCCTGAATTATTGAGTATTTTTAGTTACCTCGGTTGCCTCAATGGTAGCTACGCCACTGCATGCATCGATAAAGCCGCGAGAGAAAATTATAAATGCATGTGTACGGTATTGTACAAAAACCTAGCACATGCGCGTCTATACGGTGTGCGTTTATTGGAAGCGGGCGGGTAGACATGAGTGGTGAGCGAAAATTTTTGTACGCGATACGTTGTCTGTTGCCGTAATGTCCTGGTTATGTTTTTGTCTTGCTGTTGCATCCAACGATTCTGCTGCTTTAGTTCGGCGCTTCCATGGTACTACAATGTACACAGGGTATGCCGCCTTCTGTTTCTACCTCTAGTGCCTAACTGGTAATAAGTGGCCAACCACAAGGTAATTGCCCCAGAATTGAAATATCTGGAAGTCTAAGTAGAGCCTTTCCCCTTTGATATGTCTCTACCATTTTGGCTACCTCCATATTATGAGTCTGGCAAAGGATACTGTTTACCCTGAGAATTAAAAGTAATAACTCAAGCTTGTTTCAACCATCACACATGGTCTATTGTTTGTACACACAGGACGGAAGTTACTGGAGAGCACGTTAAGTAATTTGGTGCTCCAAGGAAAGGAGGAAGATCGAAGGTGTGTAATCAATTGTGATGTATATGATACACATGATTAATTTGTATTCCAAGAAAATCACTAAAGAAAGCTTTATTTAGTGTCTTGGGCTTAGCTGACAGTCGTAATGTCTATTGTTTTTAAATCGATCTGCCATTTATAGCACATTGAGTTCTTAAAGCATTGGATGTGTCAATGGTTTGTTATTGGTGACACTGACCAATACTGTTACATATTGATCTATGCATTTTGATAGGTATCAATGTTGAATGGACACACACTAAACCCAGTGTGTGAATTGAGAAGGAAGTCTAACTATTAAGTTTTTGTCCAACTTACTGTATTTCCAAAAATCAAAAATTCATACATTTGTATTCCCACTCATACAATTATGAACAGATTTTGCCATGTTATGTGATGAAGGTCTTAGTATATGAAATGGTAATGTTCTACTGTATTGCATATAAAGCTAAGCAACAATACTGCCTGTAGTCCACTGTACACCCATACTAACCATCCCAACCCTGGTGTTTGTGTGCTTACAATACTGTATTTGTCCTTTCATAAATGTAGTTCACTGGATGAGGAGGTGGAGGAAGGTGCTAGGGACCTACTGAGACTACCTGGCTATAACTCCAGTATCTACAGTCCTAACTCAAATAGGAATAAACCTGAGTAAGTGTTGAACTGTTTGTGTGTGTTCACGTACATGTGTGCTGAAATTATTGTGAATAAATACGTGGGTACAAAATTTGATATAAGTTGGGATAGCATACAGTAGGGCTGAGCGATGTATCGCGATAATTTGAAAGTATCGATATCGCAATATTTTGATTTGTTATTAGCTATTGTGATACCATGCCTGTACATTACTGTCATTGAAAAATTCATTTGTTATGCAATACTTGGCTGAGAATCCTTGTAAGTGGTAACCTGGTTACCCCTGCAGAGAGGTGTAAACACCATAACACAACCTCAAAGCATGTGCTACAATAACTGTTACTGAAACAAGGATGATAGTGGCTAGTTTTGCTATCACCTCTACTTCCTACAGGAAAACTGAGCAATACACTGTGTAGCACCAGCTGGCTTATTTGTAAGTACTAGACTGATGCTACAAAGCATCATGGGTGAGCCTTAGCTTGACTGTCTGTATTCGTTACGTAAACTTCTGGGAATAATCGGATGTACGGTTTAACAAACACTACCATGGGGTGGCTCGCTAAGGCTCACCAATCATGAACTATTCAGTATCGTGAACAGTGGCTTTAGTATCGATCATGATAATAAAATGGCAATATCGCTCAGCCCTAGCATATAGTCGGTGTTTTGTCGACATTTGATCATTGTGCGTGATCTGGCACCTACGTTCATGATTGTTAATGTTGTGTATTAATGTTGTGTATTGGTTAGTATGAATGCGCATACATAATTGTGTTTCATTTTAATTTATGTTCATGCTTTTTTGCTGATCAGGATCAAAGTCATTAAAGGTATGTTTCGTGTCATATAATGGGCAACTTGTATCAAATGCTGCTCATTATTATTTGTTATTCAAGAGACTTATGTTTAGGATTTATGTGTGTATATCGACATTCCTTTTTGCCAATTTTATAATCTGGGGCCTGAATCTTACGTTTATTCTATCCAGTTAGTTATATACTGGGCTATATCAAATCTCTTGTAGCTGTAAATATGGATGGATTAGGCATGTAATCATCATTATTTACAGTATAGTTGAAATAGTCAGCCAATTCAATTTGCTCTCTGGAATCCATCCAGGCTTCAGTCTGATTTTATTGCTGATGTACAATAGAGAATGTCTAAAGCTTAAAATGCTTTTGGGACTAGCATACTGCACAATTAGAACTACATTCTGGTTGTCTGTAAACCAACAGACTGCTTCATTTGTTAACTTTTCTTAACATGACTTTAAGACCCAATTTAACTGCTTGCAGCTGTTACCGTGTGGAACTCTGGGCTGGTTCTTCAGCAGACCATGTTAGTAACCAGATTACTGTATACCTACCATGGCCTGTATAACTGGCATCTGACTACACCCACCAGAGTGTTGATGGTTTGGGCCATACATTCTGACCAGTAAACTGAGAAAATATTTCAAGCCAAATGTCTCAGGGTAAGCCTTTGGTACATACCATGAGGCTCTGTTAAATATTGAGTTACAGTATGTAGGCTGTAGGTCATCAGTCTGGTCTAGGGCTAGTGACATTTGAAATTATTGTACTTCTAACACTGGCTACTTGCACCAGCTGATTCAGCATTTTTAGCTCTTGCAGTTTTGTGTCTTAGTCTATTTATTTTTCAGTTTGGAATGGAGAACTTGCTTCTTAGACAGGTCTTAGACAGGTTGATAAGTAGTCCAAGCCATCTTTTACTGTACATGGCGACAATATCATCAAGGTAAACAATAGCCTTCAGTCCTCCATAACCCAGTAAGTAGATTAGGTAACAAGCACTGGAAAGCCCAAAGGTGAAACTGTAAACACAGAAGCCTTCCCTCCTAACAATTTGTAGCACTCAGGGTTGATGTCCACATGGTGATAACTATGTCGACTTGGGGTCAAGTATTCATTCTTTTCAAACACAGCTCCTTCCTTATGCATGTACATGCAATGACTCATGTTAACACTGGAGAGGTGTAGCTGCCAATTGTGGCTACCAGTTTATACTATGAATCACGTTAGAAGTTCCAAGTGTGGGATGGGTAAAAGTATTTAGCATGAAAATAAGGCATAAATGAGATGGGCCACCATATCTACGGCGAATGGGTAGTTGGATTGGCTAGGGAATCTCTTAAGTCCATCCAACACAGATTGGACAAAATGTGTGCCGTCAGTGATGATATGGAATGAGCCCAAGCTATTGCATTCACCACTTCTTCTGTTGCTGTCTTTGAACCCTTAGAATTCCCCAGGTGCTGTAATTAAAGGGTCACATGTGTGGCTGCAGCAGGAAATATTGGCAATTTGTACTCAGCTGCCCAGAGCTTTAACTTTTTTTGAAAAGGCTCCCAATTACTTACACCCCGTTCACACTATCCCGGGTTAGCCAGAGTGTTTTCAACTCGGGTTATTGAACTCGGGTTGGTACTTGTTCACACTACTGCATCTGACACGAGCTCGATAGTGCGAGCGCCGAATAATAATTAGCTAAGAGAAGCGCATGAGCTTTTGATTATTTAGGCGCTTAATAAAAAGACACTAGAATTGTAGCAAGGAAGTGTAGAACCAGCTGAAATAAGCCGTACAATGTTAGAGACACCATGTTTAAGCTAGTGGATGCTCCTTTCTCCAGGATTATTAACACGTTGTTCGAGCGTAATTGTCACAAAGTCTACTAGAACTACGGTACGTCATAGCTATTCTGAAGAACAGTTTTAGAACATAGAATATACTTGCTGTGTGGCCAACAGAGACAAGTTATATTGTTAACCTGACTTGGCCAGCTCGGAATGCGTTCAGACTGTATGCTATCCTGAGTCAACTCAGGGCCAACCCGTGCCAGCCCACCTCTCCTTGTCGTGCCATGCTGGACCCAGTTCGGCACGGCTCGATTGATTCACACTCCAGTTTGTTTCAAGCCGTGCCGTGCTCTACCCGGGTTATAGGGTAGTGTGAACGGGGTGTTAGTGGTTGAGCTAGCCTTGGACTGTAGAATGGTGGATGTAGTGCCTTGGCAAGGTCCTGGAGCTTCTAGGATAGACCAGTGATCTGATGTCAATACATCTAGAAAAGAAAAATAAAATGTCTGTGTTGGTGAACTCTACATTCATGTTGCATTGGGTAAAAAATCACGTTCTTTGGAACCTTGCAACCTTTATGCTAGACTAGAAGATGACCTTAGTACTTGGACTGGTCACATGCAGTACTCAGTCTGGTACAAGCCACCCCAGTACTAAAACTGGTAATACTCCAGTACTCGGATTGATTGAAGCCACTCTAGTATACAGGCTAGTAGTAATCCGGTACTCTGACTGATAAAAGCTACTGCAGTATTCGCTAAATAACCACTCCCGGTAACATCCCAGTACTTAGACTGGTAGAAAAAAGCCATCCCGGTACTCAGATTGGTAGCCCTCCAATATTCAGACTGGTGACACCTTAGTACTCAGACTGGTAGGGTTTCATACTCTATATGAGCAGCCATGCAATATCTGACTTATGCCCACCTGTAGTTGTATCATGGCTGGTTAAATCCATGGTTATTGACATGCAGTTCCTCTAGTTGGTCATCGACAGGCTCATCTCTTTCTTTATCAATTGCCTCATCAATAAAGCGATTATCTTCCGCCTCACAGTATGCTTCTGTTCCTGCATAGGAATAAGAAATAAACAATGAACTCTACATATATAAATTCCTTACTGTTCTGCAGTACCAAAAGCTTGTAATGACGAAAACATCATGTAAAAGATGCACCAGTCAACATACTGTTTCATCTAACCCATTCCTTGGACACTGTAAAACAAATTTAAAAAATTGCAAACTTGGCAGCCTTTTGCTGAGACAAAAACATAAATGTTCAAAAAGTATCTTTCCATATGCCAGTATTATTTGTGTGTGACTCAGACCCCCTGACCCTGCACATGTGGTTTTCTGGACTTACATGCAGTTGCAGCTTCCTGCCTTTTCTTGACACCTGCCAATCTCTCAAAATTTTCCATTTTTTGGGTCATTGGCAAAGCTGTTGTACTCTAGCACTTTTTCCCAACTGTTTTGGACTGGTTGGCAAGGTTGAATGTGCTTTTGGCTAGGAAGTACATACCTTCTTGCAGTTCCTTAATAGCTTTCTTGACAATAGGCTTCTCCTTGTCTGTCAGAGCATGCTTTCCCAAGTGGTTTGTTGTAGCTGCCACACGGTCCTGGATAGCCAAGAGTTGCTCCTTGTGCCCTTTACGCTGAAACTGGAGAGGGTGGTCCCACTTTATCCATTTCAAGGCCTGCTTAATTGTCTCCTCCTGGCTCTCCTCAGCTCATGCAATATCTGCTTCAAACTTGAGAAGCAAGTTAAACGAAAGGTAGCCTACACTTGAATTACACACACATGCTCACCTCACATGTGCCTGGCACATTCACTTACATTATGTATTCCAGAAAGGGGTTATTTTCCATCTAATTCATAGTGCTCTTGAAAGCAACAGAACAACATATAAATCTTCATATTTGAAGGTCAACATGTAGAAGAATTGGTTAAGATACCACTTTCGATACACTCAAGTATATGGAATGAGGCATGTAGTATTTTTTTTCGAAAAAAGTAACTGCACATCTGTTATTTGCACCAGCCCTTGGCTATCTAGTTATCAAAATTGTGCTGTTATTTAAATTCAATTCATCACAGTTCATAATATGAACTCCTGTCATAAGGTTGGCATTTAATTTATTCCCTTTGACACTATCTGCGGTCAATTGCTCCTGCTTACCTTGTTAATAGCACAGGGTGTGTGTACACTCAACACTTTTACACACAATATGATAAAGACAGGTCAGCAAATGAATATGAGGTTTATCCGCAATGACGTCACTAAATAAAAATGGCCGTCGTATTGGTGGGACTTTAATATTTTCGAGTACGGGCACCAATGGATGTCACAAGTAGTTTTTTGTATTCTGAGGTACACGATGACAATGACGAAGAACAAGAATCAGGTACAGTAATAATTTGCTTAAGATTCAAAGTCTAGCTATTTTGCTTGTTCATAATAGGCATGTTTTGTGAAGAGGAAGCGAGCGAAGAGGAAGCGAGCGAAGAGGATCGGGCTAACGATAATGCAGAAATCGTCCACCATTTACATGATTTAGACGTAGAGATCGATAACTTGTTGCTGATGACGGAAAGAGATATACCCGGTGCTTCCCTAAATGGTAAAGATCCCTCTGAATTAGTCGTCGTGCAACTGAAGCGATGGCTAGCTTGTCGTGGTGCTCCAACTACAGGGAAAAAGCCCAAGCTAATCGAAAGGTAAACTGTATAGCTTTGCTTTTGTTTTGTACGGTTATAAATTATAATGAGATACAATCTGGTCCTCGTGGTAAGATCACTGCATGTATTCAACTAGAGTTTTGTTTATTTGTAGAGTGATGAGTTACATCAAGTATGGCTGGGACAAACTTTTGGTGGATCCTGACAACGGTGAGAACTGTCGACGAAAATTGGCCACTGTTTCAGATACATCTTCTCCAAATGTAAATCAGTTCCAATCTGTCCCAGATGCTGAAGACATTCATTGGACCAACAGGCTTTATAATCTACCAAAGATTACCTTTGGTACCATTTATGATTATCTGGTAGATCGTAAAATGGTACTTGAGAAGATCTGTTGCCTGGAGAGTATGGCTGACAAAAGAGCTGAAGCTGTAGATGGGCATTCAGAGATACTTGAAACAAATGGTGATGGTGTACCTATTGAGTACACTAGGACATTGGACAAAGCGTATCGTTTTTTCCAAGATGACCACGTGCAGAAAATCAAATATCACCCTTTGCCTAATGTTCCCAATCACGTATGCATTACTACCACTGTTTTACCATCCATGAGGAAAGACCGCACATACAGTGTTACTATTTTTATTCATGAATGTGCACGTGTTGCTAAAGCCTATTGTTCATGTCCGGCTGGACTGTCTGGTTGCTGTAACCATGTAACAGCCACACTGTACTGTTTGGAGGATTACATCCATTCTGGTCTCCAGGAAGACGAGCGAAAAGGATGCACAGAGCGGTTGCAAACCTGGAATATTCCAAAAAAACTAGATGCTTATCCCAGAGCAATAGATAATGTTCAGCTCATAAGAAAACAGTATGGTGTATCCAAGAGACTGAAAGCTCATAGGATCAATGAATGGGATTGTCGACCGGTCAACAGAAGAATAGTTGATCCCAACAAGGCAAGGAAGTTGAGAGAAGCTTTGTTCAGCATTGAGCAGACCAAAATGGTTGCTGCTAACCATGCTGTTACTGTTGCACAAACTACACCAGAAATGAAGAAGGCAACTCAGACTAAGTCACTTCTGGAAAGATATGGATCCTCGTGTTTTTTGCAACTCCTAGATGATGAGCCTGCTCCAGCTGAGACTCACTTAGATGAGGTGAAGAAAGAACGTCTTGCTAGAGCTGCTGCACAAAAGAAAAGATTGTTAACTGAGCTAGCAGCTAGGTTAAATCATGTTAATCATAATCATACTTACGTTTGTGCAAGAAAAGAAGTAACAGAGCCATCAATCATTCCAAATCTTCATAGTGACTTGCCAACCTCACAAGCTACACACTATCTATATGAGCATAAGGTGGTTCTCAATGCAAAAGCAGCTGCAGAACTGGAACAGCTAACTCGGAAGCAAGCAACATCAGAACTGTGGCACAGTGAACGAAAACTAAGAATTACAGCATCTGTAATGAAGGAAGTATGTCACAGAAAACCAACAACTTGTTGTACTGCTTTTGTGCAGAAGAGGTTAAATCCAAAGCCACTTAACACAGTTGCTGTTCGTTATGGGAGAGCCCACGAGAGTGATGCCATCTCTTCCTATCTTGGTTACTACCGTAGTCGTGGGGTAGCGATTGAATTGAGATCATGTGGACTTATTGTCGATGTGTCTCTGCCATGGCTGGCAGCAAGCCCTGATGGGATTGTGATGGACCCAAAACATGGTGAGGGCTGCTTAGAGGTGAAGTGTCCTCTATCTTGTGAAACAATAACTGTACAAGAAGCTTGCAAAAAAGTGACTGAATTTTGTTTGATTGATGAAAAGGGGGTCATAACTTTGTCGAAAGCTCATTCTTACTTTTACCAGGTCCAAACTCAGATGTATGTGACTAAATGTAAATGGTGCGATTTTGTTGTGTGGTCCCTTCTTGGTGCACCTTTTATCCAACGCATCGAATATGATTCTGGTTTCATGAGTGGAGCTATTTTTAGAGCCCAGAAGTTTTACTTTGAGCAGTTTTTGCCAGCAGTTGTACCACACATAATAATGCCATCAATTGTTAAGCCCAGTTGCTCTGTATCAACAGCTAAACCGGTACAGCCCAAGAGCATGTCACTCCTTTCAGCTTGTACAATGAAAAAAGCAAAAGCAGTTGAACTCAACGCTCAACCACTTTCATCTGCAGGTACAGCTCGTCATTGTGACACTGTCGAAAAATCTACCTCACTACTGAAAATAACCGATTCAGTATCCCCAGAAGTTCACATTGTAAATGTGACAGCAAACAAATCAATGTCATTGGATGCTGTGCTGGGAACATTACATGTTGTCAAGTATGTGGTGAAGGGGGATGGGAGCTGCTTATATCATGCCATCTCTCATCAAGCTGGCTTTATCTCTAATCCTTGCCAAGGTGACAATACAATTAGCATGCATCTTAGGAAAATAGCACTGGACGTTATGCATAAACATCCATCCATCTGTTCAGAGGGTAATTTCTCTAAGCTGGAATGGCTCAAAAGACAGCAGGAGATCCTTAGTGCAGACAGGTGGGGCGGCGATTTGGAAATACGTCTTTTGGCCATTGGCCTTCACAGAGATATTGTAGTTATTACTGCTGCTAGCAATGGCTCAACATTTGCTCGTTTGTATCCTTCTAAGCCACCACCATTAGAGAAGATGAGAGGAGGGGTATTTAGTCCGTTAAGCATAGAGCAACTGTGTAATAAGTGGACCACTGAGAAACCTGCTCCTCTTTTGCTACTTTATAATGGTAGCAATCATTATGATTCTACTGTGTCCAAAGCCTAGCTTATAGTCCTAATGTACTCAATTTGCACCATATATTTTACTTGTTCCATTGTATATAGCTAATTGCATTTCATTTGTAATTCTCTTCCATTACATTTCACTGGTACCATATATTTGACTTGCTGTGTTGTAAATATTTCAGTTAATATTTTTCTTGTACCGTTGTCAATTTCTCTTGTTACATTTCACTTGTACTATCATATTTCACTTGTGTATTATTTCTCTTTAACATAATAACATAACGAAATGTATTTGCAATTGAATGATCAACTAACTAACGGTGGGTTAAAATTGCTAAGCATGCAGCACACAAACACAACTTGGTTAATGGTGTCCCACATAGCGGCAGGTAATACACCTTGCAGGATGTGATATTCCTTAATTCTTCCAATTGCTCGTTCAATTGCTCGTTCAACATGTATCCGTAGTTGTGCTATTTTTTTGGTCAAAATTACGTCTTCGGCAGCCATTTGAGAGTTAGATTTCAGCAAAGGGGGTACATTTAATCGTATACCAAGGGGAGCAAGCATATCTTGTATGAGAAAACCCTTGTCTGCCATTATTTCGTCCCCTGGTTCCAACTTCTCCAACAACCCACTAACTTGCACTAGTTTTTTGTCTGATATTGAGCCTTCATAACAGTCTGAGATGAATGTAACTGGTCCACTTGGCATGATACCAATAAGTACCTTTATAGTGTTTCTACTCTTATATGATGAAAAGGTACTTGACTGCGACACCAGTGATGAAGGTCGCTCAATTATAAACTCTGTAGCATCAATAATTATACGGGTGTTAGGATAATGTTTTTTGAAGCTCTCTGGCATGTACTTCTTAACACTATGCCACGGGGGGGAATTGGTAGAGAGATTTAAAGCTGTGGAACATTAGATTAATCCATGTTGTGGTTATCCGTGACACTGATGACTGTGACAATCCAAATCTAACACCCAGGTCTGTTTCAAATGCACCAAGACGCAATCTGACTAGAGTCAAAAAGAACTGTTCCAACAATGGCAATTTGCATGAAGGGCCACATTTCACATCAGTTGCTTCTCCAGGGTTTTCACACCTTCTACTATCCCACTGTCTTATCACCTGTGCATCAGACTCGAGTATTTGCTCAAAAAAAGCTAGCAGTGTTACATAATCTGAAAACCCAGTATAGTATCTCACAAGCTCCTTCTTGTCTTTTATGTTTTCGAGTCGAAACAAGGAACCTGCAGCAGCATTTCTTGCTTCTTCAAGTTCACCTTGTAAGTGTGAAACTTGCAGCTTTAGTTGTGCAACTTGCTGCCTTAATCGCTGTATTTCGGCTTCTGGATCTTCTGTAACTGACTCCACAAAACAATCATCATTGTCGTAGTACACTTCCTCATCATTTGTGTCGCTACCACTTGAAGTCAAATTAGTTGTACAATCCAGATTAAATGCTTGAGTCGCCTTTTTTGATGCATTCGTAGTACGTTTGTGTATTTCTGCTTTCCACGAAAACACTGATGGCACAGCATTACTCTTGAGTTGAGGCTTTTCTCTAGGCAATAGTAGATCAGCAAACGTGGTGGTGTAATCATCACAGGTGAAGTGCTCCGAGCAAATTTTGGTGCTCTTGGTCAAATTAAATTTAGCACCTGAATCTCTCTTGATCTTGGCAATCCACTCTTTCTTTCGTTTTTTGTCACTTGGAAAGGAGTGAAAGGAAACTTTTGATAGTCCTAGCTGCTCTCTTTCTTCCTTTCGGGCAGAAGAGTTTCGACAAGAAGGAACACAACAGTAACTCCCTCGCCAGGCTATTTCTTTTGGCTTTGGTAGGTGCATAGTTGTCACTGCCCCGGCTTCCACGCCTGGAGACTCGGCGACCGCGACAGTTTCACAACCCTACATAATGTAAATACGCAGTTAAATTTGCCCAAATATAGCCCTGTAAACCCATCACCGTACCTGATTGCTTTTGTTCGTCATGGTCATTGTGTGCCTCCGAACACAAAGAACTATTTGGAACATCCATTGGTGCCCGTACTCGAAAATATTAAAGTCCCACCAATACGACGGCCATTTTTATTTAGTGACGTCATTGCGGATAAACGTCATTAAGGTTTGCTTGGCACTAAACAGAACTCGACTATGTGTTATAGCCATCACACTGGAAAAGGGTCTCAGAACTTTAGGCCTGCAGGGCTTCTGAGGCACCATGTCATGTGGAGAATGTCAACATTGCTCTCTTCTGTCATAATATGCATTCATAGTGGGGCCATGATAGTCACCTTACTGGACACTCCTCCTCTTACTACCACCATCTCTACTTCATAGGCTATTCTATCTGTCTTCTTTGCATCAGTCAATTTCCTTTTTTTGTTTCCAGGACTGGACACTAAAGGATTTTGTTGATAGTGAATGACCATTCCCTCCCATAGTTGCAGTAGACAGAAATATTAATGTGTTTCTGCCTTGTTGCCAATGCCTTCATACCTTCATCGAGCTTCACCTCAATTGATTGAAGAGCTGTCTTCTCATAGGCTTTTACGGATTTCACTTTTGTTAATTAATTCTATTATTGCAAAGCTAATAGCTTCTCCCACCCCACAATTAAGACAGTGTTGGTGCTCGTGATCCTTCTTTCTAAACTGGTAGCTGGCATTACTGATCTTCTTTGCGATATCCTGAAAGGTCTTCTCCTGGGTTGTGTTAACTTCGCATTTGACCATGACTATGGAGGCCAAGAGGTTATCCTCAACTTATAGCCAGTTACACCTTTATATACCCAGCGTCATGAGAAGACGTGACACAACCACATATATTGTATTCACTAGGGGGTCTCTGTCTATTTCACTGTATTCAACTGCTAGAAAATACACTTGTGTGTGGTCATTCACATGTTGTTTCTCTAACAGTTAAGGCATCACTGGTAAAAACACCAATCAGACGTAAAAGGAAAAAACCTACCTCCATCATGTTGGACAGAAGTAAGAATCTAGTTATGAGAGTGTATCCATTCATAGATGTGTACATGAGTGTACTGTGTGTGTGTGTGTTACTCTGTTGTAATGTACTGATATTAGTCATCAAAAATTATTTCAGTGGCCGAATTTTAGAAATATTGAAAATTAGCAGATGAATTAGCTAATAAGCTGTTTCATATAAAGTTTTAATGGCATGTAGTACAAAACAATTGCGGGTAGAATTTTGGTCCATGAAGTTTCTTGTTTAACCATACTCAAAATAGCAATGCTGGCAGGCAAATTTTATAGCTGAATTTAATAGCTCATAACTCAGAATACATGTTGCTGTTTAAAGTTGCTGAATGGTTGCATTTATTGACCAGTGGTATAAACAATCCTTGATGATGTAAGAAAAATGGCAATACAGTTGGGGTTATGAAACTAATAATTATGTTTGTGTTACCTGGCTTACCATAAATTTGTTTTCTTGTACAGTAGTTGAAGATGATATATCTGAAGGCTCCAACAGGTGTGTCCATATGCGTAGTTGATGTTTAGTTTGTTTTCAATCGTACATTAGCATGTACAAATAATTCATGTGTTGATAGTGTGTTCCTACAGTATGTACAATGTAATTCATGAATGTACCATACACTCATGTACATATGTTACTGTGCATGTAAAAACTGGGCATGTGTCAGGGTACAAACTATGTCTGATCACAAAACAGGTCTTAGTTCTGTGATCTGTACATTGGCCAGTAAGTGGGTGCATAAGTACTGAAAGTTTAATGTTGTTTGTACAGTGAAGTTCTTTAAAAGGTGGGCTAGTTTAGTGTATCCACATGTGCGGGGTTTGCCTGGTGATATACATTACAATGAATATTTTTTTAGTCATGTGATGACGTTCTTTGACCGCAAAGTTGACCTAGCTCAGTTTGCTCCTGATGACCCGTTATACATGATGTGTCGTACCTGGATGAGGAATGATCCTAGCAACAGTGAGGAGACTGCAGTACCAGCCCCTTCACCTCCACAATGTGCTACTGACAACAGAGAGATATACAGGTACTCACATGATATCCTACAATGTGTATGATGTCTATATGTGACCATCTCAGCAACAACCCGACTTGTTCACATAAGCATGCATTTTGGGAGGCGGTGGGTCAATATTTTCACATTTTATACGTACATTAACCTGTGCTGCCTACAGTCCGGCTATGTCATGAGATTATGTAATATTTGTAGATATAGTTCCCATAATATTTATATGATGCTGTTGTTTATGCTTTTGCTCTGAGTACATATGTAATTAATAAAAGGTGTGTAAAACTACCAATGTCTTTACCAAGTTGACAGTATAGTAACAATGACTTCTAGTACTGTACATGATATACTGATACATTGATAGTATCAATATGTGGTGACTGGTAATATGATATAGTTGTATTGATGGTTGTACAATACACCAGACATGTGGTATTTGGCATTTAATTAAGTGGTTTAGTGGTATAGTTACAAGTCAAACCCAACAGTAAACTGTGAGGTTTTGAGGTTGCTATGTAAGTAGCCACTTGTCTCAACTAATGAGTAGCTTTTGCTTGTGGCATACATCAAACTTAAATTGAGGTGTATGCATATGTTAGTCTTGCTTAGTTCTATATGTTCATATCGCGGCATAAACCTTGGTGATATATGATATACAGTTTTCTATATCATGGTAGCACTAGTTGACTGATTGGTGATCGAGACTCTACTAACTGTTGACCATAAAGTTATAACATGTCTGTGTTCAGTAAAACCTTATCGTACAGCAGCTAGCGCTTTATTGCTCAGTACTTGAAATACATAGTTCTACTGAGGCCACACATTTTACATTGTCCTATTGATTGTTAAATTCTGGGTCGGGTTGTCTGACTTACTGTATGTACAGTGAAACCAACACAAAATTACATGTATGTTCATTATTGAATGAGCAATTATTCAGACAATTCTCTCTTTAAACACACTTTTGAGAATGTGATGGAAATGTTAGTCTCAATTTCTGAAAAGTTTCTGTACTATATACACATACACACCTCCATTTGCTGCAGTTTCTTGTGTGAACTAACATCCCTCCCTTGTGTAGTTTACCAGATCCTGTTCCACTGGAGAAGGACAGTAATGGTGACCCCATCAGGATTGATATCCCTACACCCCTGGACCACCCTCAAGATGATAACCTTTTCACTGTTAGTTGTCACTTGTAGCTCTTGTAAACTGTAGTACTGTATAGTGGTTATTCTCAAAAAGTTTCTCTCAACTAATTTCTTTTTTTTTGTGAAAATTTCCCCTGGCAAATTCCATATAGTTCATTGGATCACTACTTTACACACAAAGAAATCCATCTTGAAGATATTAACCAGCTCTACCGTATTGGATATATAAAACATTGATGTATGATAACAGTAACTTATCCTTGCCTGTACTGCTGCTATTTTGAAAGATGATAATCTGGTGTGAACTTGTATTTTATGTTGTGTAGGATGATGTTGATATGGTTTCACTGCGAGCAACCCATCTTCAGCAGTGGAAGAAAGTCAGACAAAAGTAGGTATACACATGTAATACTATATGATGTATGCATGCTCAGCTATTTGAATGTCATCATTGTACAGGTGTTAAACACCTACACACAATTGTTGTGTAATATAAGCAGAGTGCTAGCCTTCTGTTGTTGTACAATGAGCTATTATTATGAGAGCTTGTTTAGTGCACTACAATAATATGTAAACAGTTTACACACAACACTAAAGAATACTTTCAATAAATAGCGATGAACCGCAGATGTCTTCTTCACCATTTTTGTTAACCAACCAAATTGATTATTCGGTTAGAGTGGCCGAATGTTCTGTTAGGGCATATACCATTTTTTTAGACCACAGCAAGATGAAATCCTTTAAATTCCATTGGCTACTTTCAGGTATCTAAATTCTGTTAATCCCTTGTTTATGTCTCAATAGACCCCTGCCTTTGGGGTGATGCAAAACATGGCGTTTACGCACCTGGAGCATTGAGGTAACATTGGCGACACATGGGAGTTTAACTGGATAGCAAGTGCCATTACAGGGAGGTGTATTGGGCTTGTTTCTACTAATGGATGCTAAATTTCTCATTCACAAGCAGCTGTGATAACAACGAGCTGTGGTCTGTATAAGCTAGACATTGAAACACAGGGTTCTACGGTTCTATGGAATTTAAAAACCCTCAGGCCTTGTAGTAGCACCTTCACTTCGCTGGGCACCACAACACAGGGCCTTTGGTTACTAAATTCCATAGAACCCTGTGTTTCGATGTCTAACTATTATTTAAATTTTACGGCAATTCAAACATGCATGCATGTGTATCGTATCTATGGTAGAACATGCTTTTTAGCCCTGATTGTTCTATTAGAATAGTTTGATGTTTATTACGCTGCACTTAAGGTGTTCATTATCTATAACTGTTTTACTCACAATTCCAGTGACATGTACAGTATGTTTGTATCTATCTGACTAATATGCCTGATGGTCTATGCAGATAAATTTAAATATGTACTGTACAGAGTATGCACATCTATAATAGAAAAACAAGTGCCAAATAATGTAGAGGTGCACTGATATGACATCTAACCGATATTCCGATAACCGATACAAAATAATATTATCAAGCCAATAAACAAAGCTGATCCGATATAATAGCATAGACTTTTTTTCTTACAATTTTCACTCTAAATTTGGCTGTAAAGTGACAGTGTGGGACTTAAATCAATAGTTGACATTTCATAAAAAGGCACTGCTAGGATATCACTAGAGCATGAGTGCCCATAAACAGATGTTTATGTATATCTGCATTTGCACACATGTTACTGATCCGATATGCAAAAAACAAGGCCAATATAGCCAATACCCAATAGCCGATATGATGATCGGTACACCTCTAAAATAATAGTATACGTATCAGAGCTCAAAAACAGCAGCCTGTCATCTGATCCAAAAGCCACAATGACCTACTACATTAACAAATGGTCTGACATTATGACCTATCAAAATAGAAATTTTAAAAGGAATTGTGTATGTGAACTGCTTACTATTATCAAGAGTTCATAATATAAAAGGAGAGGAGAGTGTCCTACTTCAGTATAGCCTGTACAAACGCGTATCTCGAAGTATTACAGTAAAACTTTGATTTGTTTAGGATATCATGTCAACACATACAGTGTTAAGGTTACGGTATAGTCACGGGCAATCATTCAAAATTTTGAATGCCTATCGATACTTTTTGAGAAGCCCATAAAACCAGTCTTGCAATGTGAAAAGTTTTAAATGAAGGTGAAGCCCTTCATATTTAATTTTTTTATGTAGCTACAATGTAGTTTGAGGCAGGTGGAACAGTACAATTTGTTGTAGTAACTTGTACAAGTAAGCCAGCCCATACATCGCTCAGCTCCAGCTGTCACTACCATGTTTTTCCGCCACCAAATACAGCAAAAGCTGTAGGCTCTATTGGAATTTCTGGGGCATAGTTATACTGTATATTAAATTTATTAGGTCCTGTGGAAGCATTTTTGGCGTGTTTCTTCCCAGTGACTCAGATACAAGCCTTCAAAGAGCTTGTTTCACTCGAAAAACTACTAAAAGTTCAATAAAACATCTCTACAACCAGTAACTTAAAAAATCACTTCCACAGGACCTAGATATTTTAGTTGTTTAGTCACTTGTGTTGAAATTATAAGGATTCAGTAATCTGTAATAAAAACTAACAAGCACAATTAGTTGTATTGCTAACACTACACAGTTGCTGAAATTATTTATCCCTGCTTGGTTTAAAGCAGGTTTTGTAATTTGTTCCGCCCACGCATTTAAAACTATTCCGTAACCTTAGGGAGTGTTGACAATGACATCAGTAAGCTGCTTATTGAAGCCATAACTACAACAGTCATTGAAACTTAATGCTGAGTAGAAACCTGACCAACTAACACATTGTAAGTGACTATAGGTATTGCATCATAACTTTGAGATTCATGTTTGTACAGGCTATACACTCTCCTCTCTTTTTTATATTATGAACTCTTGCTATTATGTAGCAATGGCTGACTATATTGCATGCTAGTCTGTTATTTTGACAGATCATGTAAGAAACCTTATATTGAGTACTGCATGCGTATATATGTATGCTCATACACAGTCAAGAAGCTTTATGTACATATAGTATACAAGTACACAAATTTTCAACTAGAGTAGGGACCATAGCACATCGATAAAAAGTACTGAAACAAGCTGGAGTAGTGCATGATATTAAATCACAGTAAAACAATAAGAAGTGTTATATTCCTACTATGCTCAAGATACCATAATGGAAATGCACAGTAGGGATATAACACTTCTTATCATTTTAGTGTGATTTAACCCTTAAACCTGCACGCGCCGATAAATCGGTTTAGACGCATGGCTGTAAACAAAGCACTGTAACTTGCGAACCTTTCTTCCTATGGCTATGTAATCAACACCATTTTACTGGTAAACAAGGATTAAAATGCTACCTAGGCATTCACCCTAGCACGAAAGCATGGGGCCAAAAGTCACCCTGAAACTGTCGTTATGCAAAATAAGCACACAAACCCCTCACATACCTTTAGAAAATGGTTAATATCTCCTTCCTACTTCATCAGATTCGTGCGAAATTAACACGAGGCGATTCCCTATTGAATGGTGAGTCATACCATATAGAGCTCACGTGATTTAAATAATTGTTAATATGGCTGCCGTCACGAGTATTGAGAAATAGCAGAAAATCAAGCCACCGTTTTCAATCGCTCCATAACAAGTAAGCCTCTGTTGTTGCAGTGGTTATTTAGACTTCCTCATGTAGCCCAATGAATAAGCTTTCTGTTGGTATATAGCTTTAGGCTAGTCTGGCTAGACAGGCCATTTTAAATGTTTTGTGTAATCATGTATTCCTTAAAATTACGTGCGGGTTTAAGGATTAATATTGTGCACTATTCCAACTTGTTTCAGTACTTTTTTTTGATGTGCTATGGTCCCTACTCTAGTTGAAAATTCCAAATTTTTTGTGTACTCGTTTGTCTTGTTTGTTAACTTTTTCGTAAAATAAAATTATTATGATTGGTGAACCCATGCATACCGCATCAAAGAAAAGAAATGGCACCATGCACCCCAGTTAGCAATTATCATCTGAAAAGTGAAGTATCTATTACGCTTCGTTGTCAGCTATGTTCAACTCATTACACAGCATTACGAATCAAGAACTGTTTGAAAAGCACCTCTGCAATTAAGGTAGCCAGTATGAAAAATACAGACAATTTTCATTACGAAGGGAAGCCATCACGTGCTACCACCAAATTGACACCTTTCACTGTCAGCAAAGATGAATGGGACACAAAGGAGGACACTGGTAAATCCACGAAGAATGCATTGTACATACTGCAGTAGGCCAAAGGGCACGTGTCTGGCTAAAGCAACGTCAAACAGTGAAAAAATCAACCCCGTAACCTTAGCCATTATCTTGTCTGAAGGCATTAGTCAGTCAGTTACTCTGTCAGTCAGTCAGTCACTAGAAAATCTGTTTAATATTTTTCAAAAACAAGTTGATGTTGTGCTACGTTGCTGCAGACCTTCAGTGCTGGTCACTGTAAAGCGTTAATACAATACAATACAATAAAATCCAGGCGCCATTCATCCAGGTAAATCATCTGGAATTAACCAATAGGTTATTGGTGTGCAATAATATATCATTAATTTATTGTAATTCTCGGATTTCATAATTCATGAAATTTTTGTAATTCTTCGATTACGTTGCTATGCACTGCTAAGGAAGCGCTTCTTAAACAAACCGCTTTTAACAACATATTACGCACAAAAGTATCTTCTAAACTGTTTAATAGTTTAACTATTGTGTTTTTTCCCACAACTTCTCTCGACAATGCCTCAGAGCTGCTCTTCATTTTCATTCGCATACGTAAGGGATGTGCCCCCTTCCAAGCTTGAAGAGATAGGCTATTCCTGGTAGTAGCACTGTTGTTTCTCAATTGTTAAATGCCTGTAAAACCCAAAGGGAAGGCAATTCACAAAGTCTGAGGAGACTCACTGCATCCGTATTTCAGACCGCCAAAAAGAAACCACCTCAGAGCAAAGTTTACCTGTGCAGAAGTTTAGTACAGCTTTCATTTTGCTTTTATTTCTTACGTAAAAGCTGCTTTCACCATTTAACGATTTTGCTCACGTGGGTGCGTATGGGCAAACATAGATAGGTAGATAGATAGTACATGCACATGCACACACACACACACACACACACACACACACACACATACACACACACACACATACACACACACACACACACACACACACACACACACACACACACACACATACACACACACACACACACACACACACACACACACACACACACACACACACACATACACGCACGCACACACACACACACACTTTTACGAAAACAATTTTAGTAAACCATAACAACTTGTTGAAAGCATGTTTGGGCTTAGTTTTACCTAACCGATACTGCTTCATCATTGTCAGGGAAAAGTGAGGCTGGTTTTAGGGTGATGGTTTTCATGGGCCATGCCCAAACCTTTGTGGTCCCTACTATACAGTACTAATCGTAATGTATGATTCCCAATGTTCTGCTGTTACATACAACCAGGTATATCATCTTGCATGTGCTCTTTCATGTGTATTTGGACCACTTTACATATATACTTAAGATTTGTGTCAATATGACAATACATACTGGTAAGGTTTTTCCAATTGGTGACGAGTTTTTGAATGGGATATCCATATATGTGTACATATACGTACTTACGTAGCCTGTACAACAAACAGATTTATTTATTAAGTTGCCTCATTGCTTGATTGAGGAATGTTATCTGTACATTGTTTTGTATATTTGAAGTACTGAGTGACTTGTGTGCCTTAATGAGATATGATTGTTGATGTAGCAGAACAATGTATGCTGGACTGTTGTTGTATACTGAATAGTATGTACATTCATTTGTAGTGTACTGCGGCTACAAAACAGTCAAGCCTTGCTAGTAGTAAAAAAAAAGGGAAAAAAAGGGATGCAGCTGCAGCATTCTAGTGAAAGGTGTGATTTGACCAAGAGAGAGCTACGTTGATATCAATGCCACACCACCCCAGCCATTTATTGGTCATACATTTGATAGAATAATTAAAGTATCCTGTTTCCAGCATACAAGTGTTGCTCATTCCTCCCGGGCACAACTTAAGATTACAGTGTTCCCTCAATTATCCTACCCCCTTGGGACCATCAGATAACCAAAAGGTTTGGATAAAATCAAGCCTATTCATTTACATGTATATAGAGAGTCCTGTTCAAATACTCTAATAGAGCATACATCTTACAGGGTGTAGATATAGAGCATCATTTTTACTGTTCGGATAACCAAGTGTTCGGTTAACAGAGGTTCAGATTATCAAGGGAGCACTGTATTCTAGTTCATGTGTGTATAGTAACACTCACTGGTCTATCACATCCCTGCCCTTGGCTGCACGACACTATCATAAGCATATACAAATCATGGAATATGGTATTGTTGCTTTTGTTCTAGCTGGACTTCCGCATCTTTGAAAAACCAACAACGATACTTACAAAGTTTCGGCATCTTAAGGGAGATCCACTACTGAAGCTAAACCATCGCCTTACATAAATTTGTACATAAACAATACATACTGTATCCCACTTTGTACCAGTAATCTGTAGTCTTTGTCTATTTGTACCCTGACCACTGTTCTTGCTTGTTTGTCTAATAAAGTGTGTACATGTCCTCACAGTCTTAACTAAACATGTATGCTATGTTTTCCATGTTAATGCTACATGTATATACGGTGGAGAGTTGATGATCCAAACGTCAATGGAGACGTCTGTCAATCATCAGTTTGAATAATCAACTCTCTACTAGAGACTGTCATTTCAAATATTTTGTATGGACCTACACATGTATCAACGTGTGTATTATAGTAACTTATGAATTGTCAATTCAGCCACCATTACATGGTAATAGTGACATGGGGTAAAATAAGCAGTAGAGGGTTGTGGGGGTGTAAGCAGTCAGACAGGTAGGTACCCATGATATCCTAAATGTATAGCAACCACATTCAACTCTGTTTTACAAAGTAATACCAATGAGTTGAACTAGGTTTAAAGTGAGCTACATACATATGTAAAAGGTGACAGTGACCTCATTCTCATGCTAACTTGTTACCATGTGTTTACTATTCACTAGTTCCAGTGTGACTACTAGTCCAGTCTTTTAAGATTATTCATTAACCAGTCAGGTCACTTTGTTAGTGAGAAAGGGTTGCCCATATCCTTCAGTACTACTCAATGAATATATTTAGAACTGTTTGTCACCTACACCTTCTCATGTAGGGGTTATATATGCATGTTCAACATGTGTAGTCATCAATAGTTGTACTTTTGTTTTGACCTCTCCATCTCATGACCTAGGGTGTGTGAGTGTAAACATGTAACTGTTGTTCATAGTTTTCTCCCAGTACATCCTAAGCAACAGTTGTTCTACTCTAGGCAGTGTGTTACATATGTACCAGCTGTTTTGATTGGTTCTACCAGGATTTTGGTAGTGTTAACAACAACAAAAAATAGCTGAGGTTAGCAGGTAGGATTTGTCACAAAATCACATACCAACTGGTTTGTGGAACCTCACATTATGATCAACTAATTCTGTCAAAACTTTAAAAGAGGTTGACATTGTATTGGTATTTGGTAGAAGCCTAGATATCAGCAACTGTCCTTTATGGAGAGGTTATGGTATCCTTTAACCACTGTAGATTACTCAGTGCAATGAGTACATTGTGTATACATAGCCTGGTGTATTGAACTTTGAACTGGTAAACCATCAGAATCAATAATATAGCACACCACAGCAGTCCTGTTTGTACATATGCATGTACGATACATACAGTATGTGTTGTATACACAACACTTTAGGTATGGTAGCCTAGGTGGAGTTAGCATATGTACTACAGCTCCTACGCATATGTACTACTAAGGCTGTAACAAATATTTGATTCGTTCGGATATTCGAATTCATTCGTTAAGATATTATCCCGACACTAAATTTACCATTCGGATATTCATTAACTATTAAATTACAAAGTGTTTACAGTCAAAATAGGTTTGGCTACCAGTTATATTTCTACAAGATGGACTGTTATGCCATGTAAAATTGATTATAATGACAACCACCATTAATTTTGCATGCATTTCAGAGAGAAAGTGGCCAAATATGTGGCAATATGTACCACTTTTGCACCAACCAAAATGTTACCAAATAATTATTCGTTTAAGACATCCAAATATCCAGATAATAAATTTGACATTTGTTACAAGCCTATGCACAACTTATGAATTTTGTCTCACAAAAAAAAATTATAATATTGCCATACAGCAATACAAGTACATATACTATGTGGAGTGTGTGAAAGATTAATATGTGTACTCATACCCATAGACTGCTCTGGTTATTAAGCACATGTGCTTATAATTTTTGATAGATTTTACTTATGAAATATATGCACTTATAAAATGACTGGTAGAGAAGTGATTTGTTGTGCCCACCATACTCTTCAAGCAATTTGGATACAGTACCATTAAATTAATGAAACAGTTCTATTGAAGAAATGGCAATTCTGACAAGGTACTATAAGTGCTAATTTAGACGCATGTCTGTGGAGACACCAAATGGCACTTTTACAGAGCTTATGATAAGAATTCTCTGTTGTCCTGGCAAACCACAATGGGCCAGACAATTGCCAAAATTAAATGGACATGTGGAAGATGAATGCCCAATGTGTCCACTGTAGCATACAATGAACATTATAGTAGTAAAATGTCACATGCCGTACTGCAGCTGTTATGTGGTTACAATACACCAGAGGGTTAGCAGTGGTACATTTGTGGTCACACCCTTGGGTTGTAAGAATGTATACTATCTCCTGGAAACCAAGTGACTGTTATTGTTGATAGCATGCTTAGGCTCCTTCATACTTTGACGGCGGGACACTGTGTCCGGACAAATTGCATTATGGTCCGACATCTATGCAATTTGACCGGATTTTGTCCAGTGTCTGGATGTTATCATAAGCTCTGCTTCTAGTTTGTTGTGATGGTTTTCTGCTCCCCTGAGCTAGAAGAAACTAACTATGGAACCTGTGTATAACATATACAAGTGGCTGTAAAACCTGTATTAGGTGGTCAGCAGCATTTTAGTGGCTACAACCATCATATTACTAAAAACAGTCATGCCACGGTAATACCGTATAGCCGGAAGTTTGTGATAGACAACAAAAAAAATAGATAGATGGATAGACCAAGTTTTTGCAAAATATTGTAAATAAAATTGTAATTCACAAAAGTCTAGAAAGCATTTTTGCATTGAAGGTAATAGCTATGTGTAACCTCAAACATTACATTTTCACGAAGTTATACCAGGGGGTCATCGAGTCTGAAGTCATTACTCACATAATTTGCAAAAAATTTTTGTCCCTTGACAATTCCCAGCTATACAATATTCTATTAGAGCTTGCTATGAATGTTCTAATGGCCATTGAATACTTTTAAACAATAAAGCCAGACAGATTATAGAGTATTCATTGTAAGGCACAGTTGTAATTCATAGGTGAATTCTTGTCTGGCCAGTATTAGACAGGTGACTGTTTGATACAGACCACAATACTGACAGGAGCTTCTCTAAAGAGCAGTATCGCTATACTTTACTCAGAATTCTTTTGAAAAGAATTACATAATTAACAAATTGACTTTGATGTCAGTAACAAATTGACAGTTTTACCACTTTATTTTGCTGGGGAAAGCTCTGATACGTACATTTTTATGGGAAAATAATTGGGCTTTATGACAAGGGGTTAACATTTGTGATGTTTACTTAGTGCACAAAGAGGAAGTTTTGAAGAACACCACATTTCTAGAAAGTACATGTACAGCAAGTAGTGATGAGTGGTTTTGATATTTCATAGATGGTACAGTATTGTCAACTTGATATTGCGGTATGACTAAATTATTGGCATACCTTAGGCTTAGTTTGATGCTATTTTACACTTTAGACACAGAAATAACCCAAAAAAGATTTCAGTTGACAACAGAATTGTGTTGAAAGCCAATTGTAATATATTTACTGCAGTACATATCCATTCATATGTGCTGTAAGTAGACCTCTTCACACAGGGTATGTTATTTAGCTACTAAAAGACTTGTTTTAGAATTCATGGTATTTGCAGTAGTTTAAAATTGGACGGTATCAAAAGCAGATACCATGGTTTAATATTGTCATATTGCTCAGCACTAACAGCATTTATCTGGAAATTTCAAAAAAATAAAGCTGACAAAATGTAAATATTGTGTTCAGTAGGTGCATGTGTACAGCTAATAGTGAGAGCAAAATCACATGTTATTGACTGTAGCCTAATTCACACAGTAACAAGTTAACAAGCACGTCCCTTTCTTTCAGTGATTACTCCCTTATAAGCTTCAAGGTAGCCATTTTCTCTGACAACCAAGTTGGAATCAGAGTCACGGTAGCCCATGAACAGGGCCCTTCCTTTACGAGGCTTGCCATTAGCTCTCAGCATTGAATCAGGCAGGTCACTGACAAGGATTTTGATAGTAGAGCGACGTTTTATTCGTCGTGATCCCTTGTATCTCTTTGCCACCCTGACAGTGAGGGAGTAGTACTCATAGTACATTGGATCATCATAAGTGCGGTATCCTCTTAGAACATTAACTAGTACACCTATAAGTAATACACATACATACAGTAATTGTATTATTTTTAACAGATAGTGAATTTTACACCTGTACTGCAGTGAGTACCATACACACAAACATGTTCATTGTCTATGGTTTAAGGGTGCTCTGTACAGTTCGTACAAGGCTTCCCAAGACATAGTCTGTTTTGCACTAAAAGAAATATTATGGTCACTTAATTAGTCTGTGACATGTTGACACATTTTAGTACCCATAAATTAGGTATCCCATAGCAACAAACACACGCATCTTGCTATTCTACACCCTCTCACTTAAATTAGAACTACTCCATTTTTAATCCAATGGACATGAAGTTTTCACACAAGCTACTTTAGTAATTTTGCCAAAGAAGAGCGTTTGCCATTTTTAAATAGCAAGTTCAGATGATGAATAACATGGACTGGGAGCGTCAACCCGAAAGATATGTGATGAATGAGAAGCTAAAAGACAAAAATAAAAACGCACAATGGTTTGTGCTGTTTAGTATAGTGTATCATAAAAGTATCAAGGCTCTTGTGTGTAAACTGTAGGACTAGTTCTAGTATAAAGGGAAAAACTGTAAGCAAATTTAGCAGTTGGGTTTGTACTAAACTGTGTACTAGTGTTAGCTTATATCCAGTAAAAAGGTATAGAACATTTGCTAAAACCATTTGTAAGTTATAGAACAAATTAAATTTCATGGGAAGCCATATAAGTGGACTGTACGGAGCACCCTTAATTCATATTTCAACAAATTCTGTCTTCTTATATTGTATCTCATTGTACTGTGTGTTAAACGTCTACTGAAGGCTTTAGTATAAAGGCTACTGAAATAGTGATGTGCGATAGTAAGTTGGCAACTATATCGATTAATCACGATTATTGCATCACGATACGATAGTTATCACGATAGTAAATCCAAATAATAAGATGCATAATGTAGCACTAATTTAACTTATTTCTATGAGTACGGGTAAAGGCACATCCTGTATACCCAAATGCATATATGTCATGCCAAAATACAGCAAAGTTCAATCTCAGAAAACAATTAGAATACATAATTGAATAAACAAATGGAATACTTTAATTGTTTGAGTAATTCCGACGAGGTAAGAATGTATAATATTGGTGCTCACGATAATCACAATCTATTATCATATCACGATAATGAACTACTGCGATATGATTATCACACTATCGATATTATTGCACATCACTATACTGAAACAAGCATACAAGTATAATTTTTCTTGAGTAAGTGCAGTCCTTACTGTGGCAAGTAACTGACAACATTTGAAGCCTGCAAATATTTTCACAGTGTATTATATTCTTTTGTGTTCAAACAACCTGTTCACACAAATTTAATTTTGTTTCTAATGTATTTAGTATTTGACTTTTTAATGGCTTTCCTGAACTTACTGAAATCTATTGATCTACAAAATCTCCTGTTGAAATCTCGCAGTTTAAATCCTGTAATTCAAAGATTTATAAATCTATTTTGTGTAACAATTGTTGTCGCTTACCAGTGTTATAACTTGGCTCAAGATTTCGGAATTCAAAATAACCAAATGAACAATTGTTCATTTGAATTGTGTTAGGTATTCCAACACGTTCTGATTTAGTTGCTGTGGAGAACAACTCTGCACAAACTTTTATGTGTCGTTTCCATTTGTCTCCCTTGCAAAGATCCAGTCGACTCACTCCTACCATTTGATCAACACTTGGAGCTAACATTGTTAAAACACTGACATAATTGTGACTGGAGTCGATGAAAAAGTTGACATTTGTTTCACCGTCCTCGTCAATACGTGCACCCAAAATGGTATCCTTTACCAGATCTCCTTGGGCAGCATACTCCGCTTCAATAGTACCAACACTACCAAGCTGTGATACCAGAGCTACTCCTTCACTGACATTGAACATACAACCATTCCACACTTCATAACTTGGATCATGTGAGACACCAGTTAGAGGTGACCAGTGGGCAGTAGGGACGTAATAGTTAGGATGTCCCTCCTCAGTCCAAGTACTCTTGAAACGTACTCTAAATTCTGGTTCTCCAGCAGCATTGCAAACTGGGTTGGGCCCATTAGGCTGATAGAACTCTACATTTTCACTGGATGAGCAGCAGCAACCAACCTTCCTCTCATCAACATTTGGTTCACTGGGGCAATTTGCAGGAACTATAACACATACAAATTTAGTAATTATTTATGAATTACAAGTTATTTCTCTATAGATAAAAATATGAAAATACTACAAATCACACATCATGATGATAGACAAGCTTAGAGATAAACCATCAAAGATGGTTGTTTTTCTCCCTGGGTAGTGTTAAGCAACCAATCGTCAAAAGGTGAATGTTATTTCTTAGTAAATTTTATAC
This sequence comes from Dysidea avara, assembly GCF_963678975.1. Classification (NCBI taxonomy): domain Eukaryota; kingdom Metazoa; phylum Porifera; class Demospongiae; order Dictyoceratida; family Dysideidae; genus Dysidea; species Dysidea avara. Next base: position 33,375,154 of record NC_089275.1, on the reverse strand, counting down.
CTACTGTATGTCTGTGACCAATTTCTAAAAAAGCATCAGTGTACACAGAAGTGCATATATTAAGAACAGGGATGTGTCCACAGTAGTTAGTACTGACCACCACTCAGCCACCACTACCACTCAACAGCCACTCTAGATTCACCACTTTGTCAAGTTAAGGCCCCGCATACATTATCTGGACCCCTGTCTCTTGTAGCCAACGCTTCTAAACCTTGGCACATTGCTATGAGATATAGTCCACTTATAACTAACACACACACACACACGACTATTTGAATGTGGCACTACACATTTTTCTGCAATGGTAGAGGTACACACAGCCAAATGTGGCTCAAGGCAGAGCCATGTGTGGAGTATGAAATTGCCAGTGTAGCCATTCACGTGTACCAACCCCACACATATGTCATGATTGTTAGGCCTGTGATGTATCAAGTGCAATGTACACACATTGTAATTGTATAACACATAACTATGTATAGTTGAAAGTTCTGCGCATTCATTTTCAATGCAAGTATGCAACAGGACCAGCTTGAGGCTCTGAATCAAGATCTCCATGATATAGTTGTCTATGTATTACTTACCTTTTGGTTGACAGGTACAAGACTGAGGAGGTTCTTCATGTCTTTCTTCACCTTCTAGTAGTTCAAATGTGAAGTAACCAAATGAGCAATTGTTCATTTGAATTGTGTTAGGTATTCCAACACGTTCCGATTTAGTTGCTGTGGAGAACAACTCTGCACAAACTTTTACATATTTCTTCCATCCGTCGTCATCACAAAGATCTAACCGACTCACTCCTACCATCTGATCAACACTTGGTGCTAACATTGTTAAAACACTGACATAATTGTGACTGGAGTCAACAACAAAATCATCACTAGTTTCACCGTCCTTGTCAATACGTGCACCCAAAATGGTATCCTTTACCAGATCTCCTTGGGCAGCATACTCCGCTTCAATAGTACCAACACTACCAAGCTGTGATACCAGAGCTACTCCTTCACTGACATTGAACATACAACCGTTCCATACTTCATAACTTGGATCATGTGAGACACCAGTTAGAGGTGACCAGTGGGCAGTAGGGGTGTAATAGTTAGGATGTCCCTCCTTAGTCCAAGTACTCTTGAAATGTACTCTATACTCTGGCTCTCCAGTAGCACTACACACTGGGTTGGGTCCATTAGGTTGATAGAACTCCACATTTTCACTTGATGTACAACAACAACTACAAACTCTTCTCAGGTTAACATTTGGTTCACAGGGACACTTTGCAGCAACTACAAGAGAAAGGAATACACACATAATAAACAGAGTACGTTCAACTGTTATAGTATTGGATAGGAGCAAGTACAATAGTACACACATTTCTTTAGCGTTTCACACGGTGATTTCTGTACTCACAATAACTTATCAATGTTTGCAGATAATTGACCATCAAAGACAATGATACACTTGTGTTGCTTCAATCACTAACTAAAACAATGCTTCACCACAAAACCAGGAGCCTAATTGTAAGTAGCAGGAAGTGGTGCCTTCATGCTTTTTAACTGCCAAATAATTAACGAGCATCCTCTATTGTTTGGGAAGTACTTGCATAGTAATTTTATAACTAGTGCATTACAAAGTTAATTGAAGTAGAAATCCATGTGGTTAAAAAGTAGCAAAGTAAGAGACGCAATGTTATACGCACTTACAGCAGTGATAGGTGACTGTTCTATTAGAATACCTTGATGCAATTCTCTTGGCTGTTGTTAGTTGCCTAGAGATGTTTGCACCAAAATTTAATCCATTAACAGCTGTAGTTGACATATGTGACTGTCTCAGCAAAAACCCAACTTTTTCGCAATTAAAATTTTTTTTCATTCACTCAGCAGTGTCCAAGGAATGGACCACCAAAGTTTCAGCTTTCTGTGGTGTGTAGTTTTGGAATTATAGCGATAGACAGTAGGAAGAGCAAGGTAATCGATTTGTACAGCAACTATACTGAAAATAAACTACAGGCACTCACATTCGCAGCCATAACTTCCGTTTGGTTTAGTCTACAATGTTGTAATTTGGCTTACAACATTCACCATGGATCAGCACATCAGCCAAGGTATATAGTATTAGCCCTGTAGACACTTGCGCATATGGATATGAAGGCGGTTTGGTAGAAGAAACGATGACAATCTTGTTTACGTTTACCGCATCACAAACAAATGCACATGACATGCATACCGTTGGAGCTAGAGAAACAAAACAAACATTTCCAAACTCTCCATGAACAGGCGAATAAGGTGATATATAGTTTTAATTGATTTGAGTCTTTCTTCTTCGAGTACTGGCCCAATAAAAACTTGTGTAGTTTTTTTTTGTAGCATGTGTAATTTTACAAAATATTTTTAAATTTCGATATTCTCAATACGCATGCTTGTACGAACAAGTCAGGTTTTTGCTGAGACGGTCACATATGGCGGCATGGATTATAAATCATGCAAGGAATAATATTTAGTGCGTTACATAGTGAGATGCGCTAGTGCTAAAATGGACATGCCCATAGGGGTCCTATAACTGGATCCTTCCTATGACTAGCGCATGATATTATGTAATCACAATTAAGTGTTTGTTATTAAAATAGGAAAGAAGACACTACTATACATCAATGGAGACAACCATCAACTGTTTTATCCCAGACGTGGCATGGTGAACACAAGTACATACACACATGCACAATACCAGAAATGGGATAATACACAAAGAAAACAGCTGTAAAATGGACTGCATTGTAAATGTAAACTAGTTCTACGGCACCTTTGTAGACAGTTGGGATTCCGCTGTTTGTTTGGGCTGGTTTTTACCAAAGTTTGACTTTACCATGGTTAATATTATGTAAACAAAATCGGCACAGTTGAGTTCCTTACTTCATAGCAAGTATTAAAATGCATGGTTACTAAGTAGTTCTGTGTATGGTAACTAAGATTAATAGGACGTGAATTCGCAGCCATCAATGGTTAAATTATCCCATGCAGTGAAGTATTGAGAGATTTGGCCACACTAGTTTATCTTCTACAACGATACCATAACTTCAGCTATCCCCTCTCTTATGTACATAGTAACATAAGCAGTTCAGGTGTTGATAAGTGTCTTGGTATGTCCCATGAGGATAATTCAGCACCGCTATTACAAAACTAACACAACACCACTAGCATATGCTAATTTGGTCCCCAGCACTTAAAGTGTTCTAATGTTGTGCCACGAAACCATAATGGGATATCTTAGCATGCCCTATACTTGGTTAAAATATTCACTCTGTTGTAGAAGTATCATGGTGGTTTGGTTGAGGTATACATACAAAGTTCAGCTTCATTGCTGACTAATCACCACAGTATAGACCAATCTGTTTATTTTTAACTGGTATAAGCCAATACAATCCAAGACCAACTGAACAAATATCATGATTACTACACTGTAAGTTGGCTCCACTGCAATCTACACTAAATCGATAATTTGCTAATGAACAAAGTAATTTTTGCATAGCTACGTACTTGGTCATAAATAAATAAATAATTGCACCTTAGATGTTAAAATGTGGTAGAAAAAGGTGCCATACGTTTCCAGGGTAACTGTAATGGCATAATAGAGTACCATCCTTTGTTCACTGACAAACATTATGACATAGTAACAGGACAAAGATCACAGGAATACCTTTTGGTTGACAGGTACAAGATTGAGGTGGTTCTTCATGTCTTTCTTCACCTTCTAGTAGTTCAAATGTGAAGTAACCAAATGAGCAATTGTTCAATTGAATTGTGTTAGGTATTCCAACACGTTCTGATTTAGTTGCTGTGGAGAACAACTCTGCACAAACTTTTACATATTTCTTCCATCCGTCATCATCACAAAGATCTAACCGACTCACTCCTACCATCTGATCAACACTTGGTGCTAACATTGTTAAAACACTGACATAATTGTGACTGGAGTCAACAACAAAATCATCACTAGTTTCACCGTCCTTGTCAATACGTGCACCCAAAATGGTATCCTTTACCAGATCTCCTTGGGCAGCATACTCCGCTTCAATAGTACCAACACTACCAAGCTGTGATACCAGAGCTACTCCTTCACTGACATTGAACATACAACCGTTCCATACTTCATAACTTGGATCATGTGAGACACCAGTTAGAGGTGACCAGTGGGCAGTAGGGGTGTAATAGTTAGGATGTCCTTCCTCAGTCCAAGTGCTCTTGAAATGTACTCTATACTCTGGCTCTCCAGTAGCACTACACACTGGGTTGGGTCCATTAGGTTGATAGAACTCCACATTTTCACTGGATGTACAACAACAACTACAAACTTTTCTCAGATTAACGCTTGGTTCACAGGGACACTTTGCAGCAACTACAAGAATGAGGAATACTTAATAAACACAACACTATATATTTGTATTGAAGGTAGGAAAATAAACAACAGGTCCTAAATTAAGGCCAGAGGGTGCTGCTACATTTTTGTATGAGATTACAACAAGGCTACAAAGAATGAATCCCATGACTTGTCAAATGGATGTCAGCAGCAGCTACTACAAGGATCCACAAGTGAATTGTAAGAAAGTGTATTACACAACACCACTAGTGTATGCAAGTTTGGTCCTCAGCACTTAAAGTTTATATTGTAGAATTTCCAGTGTTGTAACACACAACCATAATGGCATGCAGGTAAAATATCCACTCTGTTGTAGAAATATCATGGTGGTTTGGTTGAGGTATATACTATATATACAAGGTTCTGCTTAATTCCTAACTAATCACCACAATCTGTTCATTTTTAACTAACTTGAAATCAAGAACAAATGTGACCGGATCTGTGAAAACCCGACATAATGGCGCAAGCCTAAATTTTCAGTATAAGCCATTGATTTGCAATGGGTAAAATATTTGCGTAATCGAAAAAAAAAAATCGTAAAAGTTTTAAATGCTTTGTTCTTTGTGAAGGAAGGGTCCTATGATAAAAACCTGGATATCATCTTATTCGCCTACTCAAGAGGAGTTCAAAACTCTTTGTTTCGTTGCAGTAGACTAATGGAAACGTAAGTTATGGGCGTTTGTTTACGTTACGTCGAAACGATCGTACGCGATCGATTTTTCTTCACTGAATTCGTCTTTGTATGCAGTGAAGAATGATAATAGAAGAAACAACTTACCCAGTAATGGACTCCCCTATTCATGGCGAACACAATGGTGCAAGTTGCTACTCTGTACTGCATTGTATTTGTAAGTTACAGCCGTTTTTGTAAGCGCATGTAATTTATTTTCCCAATACTTGCTGTACAAATCGATCTTTCTGTTGTTGCTACTTTGTAGGGCTGTAACTCCATGAGTTGTTGCAATACGAGGCTGAAGCTTGGCCAGAACACACACTTGGCTAAGTAGATTATAAATATTCAACAATAAAGAATTTGAAAAATGCGCCATTATGTCGGGCTTTCGCAGATCCGGTCACAAATATCACAATTACCAAGTTGGCTCCACTGCAATTTGAAATAGGCAAGGAGCCCATATGCAGCCTTGCGGCACTTATGGGCTCCTGACTAGACTGATGTTGATATTGCTGTTGTTCTGCATAGCTACATACTTGGTCATAACTAAATATTCACACCTTATTGACCAGATCTGTGAAAATCTGACACATCGTGCAAGCCTAAATTTTACAGCATAAAGCATTGAATACAATGGGTGAAATACTTGCATATTACTAAAAAAATTCTGTAAATTTTTTGAATGCTTTTTTCTTATTGAAGAAAGGGACTAACAATAAACGCCTGGGTATCATCTTATTCGCCTACTCAAGAGGAGTTGGAAAATATTTCTTTCGTTGCAGTAGACCCAAGGACACGCAAGTTATGGGCGTTGGTTTCCATCATGTCGAAGCAATCATACATGATTGATCTTTTTTCAAAATTTTCACTGTGAAAAAACAAGACACAAGGAAAAAACTTACCACGATGGTGCAAATTTCAACTCCGTATGTCATTTGTAAGTTGCAACCATTTTAGTAAGCGCGTGTAATTAATTTTTATTTTCCCTATACTTACTGTACAAATCGATCTTTCTGTTCCTGCTAATTTGTGGGGCTATATCTCCTAAACGTATTGGCATAAGAAGCTGAAACTTTGCCAGAGGGTACACTTGAGATTACACATATTAAATAAACAGGAATTTGAAAACTGCAGGAATGTGTCAGGTTTTTGCAGATCCAGTCATGTTTATGGTGGATAATTTAAACCAATACTACAAGATGTACCATTAACCACACATTACCACCCAGTTTAGTTTAATATTCATGTGTGATAATATTGTTAGGTCCTCTATCCTAGTTGTGTTAAAATGTGGTTACAAGAGGTGCTTTACATTTCTGTAATAGGAATTTTAGCGTACATAAAATACCATCCTTTGTTCACTGACAATAGTTGTTACGTACTGACATACTATATCAATAGGATAAAGATCACCTTTTGGTTGACAGGTACAAGATTGAGGTGGTTCTTCATGTCTTTCTTCACCTTCTAGTAGTTCAAATGTGAAGTAACCAAATGAGCAATTGTTCATTTGAATTGTGTTAGGTATTCCAACACGTTCTGATTTAGTTGCTGTGGAGAACAACTCTGCACAAACTTTTACATATTTCTTCCATCCGTCATCATCACAAAGATCTAACCGACTCACTCCTACCATCTGATCAACACTTGGTGCTAACATTGTTAAAACACTGACATAATTGTGACTGGAGTCAACAACAAAATCATCACTAGTTTCACCGTCCTTGTCAATACGTGCACCCAAAATGGTATCCTTTACCAGATCTCCTTTGGCAGCATACTCAGCTTCAATAGTACCAACACTACCACGCTGTGATACCAGAGCTACTCCTTCACTGACATTGAACATACAACCATTCCACACTTCATAACTGGGATCATGTGAGACACCAGTTAGAGGTGACCAGTGGGCAGTAGGGGTGTAATAGTTAGGATGTCCCTCCTCAGTCCAAGTGCTCTTGAAACGTACTCTATACTCTGGTTCTCCAGTAGCTCTACACACTGGGTTGGGTCCCTTGGGTAAGTAGAACTTCACATTTTCACTAGAGTTGCAGCAACAGCTACACACTTTTCTTGTATTCACGTTCAGTTTATTGGGACAGCTTTCAGGCACTATACATATACATGGTCAGAAATTGATAACATTGACAACACAATGTATATGTATATTGTACACAATTGTACACACATTCCTTATTAATTTATCACATGCAATGATACTACTGCCAAACTACAAAAGTGGTTTGGCGTTAGTCTCATGTAGCCTAACCATGGGTCAAGAACGGTCAGTACAGCAATATTTCCAGCTATCCCACCCTTGTTGAATACTGAGAACCACACACAATTGTTTTTATATCAGTGGTGGCAAAGCACAACAAATACTATACTGCATTCAGATTCTTTTCTCAAACTCGGTAATGAAAAGAAAAAGTGAACAAGACTAGTACTGACCATGACTGGATAGTCAGATGTGTGATTAAATCCTGGACAATTAGTACTGTCAATGCATGCATACGTAGAGTAAAATTTAATAGATATACAGTTATGAAACTGATGCCAGCTAGCTATCTACTTGTAGGCATAACTTCCTTCATTTAGTACAAGAACATAACCATGGACACAACACTATAGATACAAGGCATAGCTACAGGGAATATGACTGTTGCCATGTGTTATTGTGCAACACAAGGTTCATCAATTAAATTCATTCATGAAAAATGCATATCTAGCTACCAGTGCAATGAACTTTTTCTGAAGTCAGAAATGACAAACAATGTGATCATCTGTTAAATAAACACTGATTAGACTAACATCTTTAATTTTAATTTACTTCCTTGATTATCTACACTGTCTAGCTATATTCCTAGATCACAGAAGTAGTTGAATGTAACAATGACTGAGCAGCTAATAGTAGTACACACAATAATAACCACTGGTTACCTAATACATACCTTTGGGTTGACATGTACAAGACTCTGGATGTGGAGTAATTTCAGTGCTCTCTTGTAATTCAAATTCAAAGTAACCAAATGAACAATTTTTAAACTGTATTGAGTTACGAGGTGCCACCCTTTCAGATTTTGTAGCAGTAGAGAACAATTCTGCACACACTTTAACATAGTCCTTCCAACTGTCTCCATCACATAGCTTAAGCCCAGCCACTCCTACCATCCTATCTACGGACGGTACAAGCATTGTCAAAGCACTGACGTATGGATAGGAACAGTTAACGGAAAACTCATCCATTGTAGTACCATTTCCATCAATAAGGCTACCTCCGAAAATATCCTTCACACTATCTCCCCTGGCCCTGTACTCATTTTCTATAGTCGTCACAGATCCAGTCTGAGACACTAAAGCCACCCCTAGTGATACATTGTTCATACAGGCATTCCACACTTCATAGGTGTGATCATGAGACACACCGGTCATGGGGGACCAGTGGTTTGGGTTAAAGAAATAGTCGCTGTGGCAGTTTCTTCTCCAAGTGCCGGTAAACTTCACGCGGTATTTAGCTTCACTAGCACCGCAGCAAGTCTCAGGCTTGGAAGGATCGTAAAACTCCGCATTTGTGCTGGAGGCACAGGAGCAGGTGCGGCAATTCTTAGGAATGCGATCTGCAAACTGCTCATCTGGAACTAAACAAAACAAAACAAACGTCAGTTTAATTAGTAATGCTGTGGTCCCGTGGATTACTTGAGCATAGCTATACGTACGTAGTACAGACATGTAACTATGTATGCATAGCTACTGTAGCTAGCTACCGTGCATACAACGAAACTGCAACTACGTACTGATTTAGCTATAAATCCTAGCGATATATGATCCACTGGCACATACCAAATAGAGGGCTTACCTCGAGCATTACAGTGTGCGCCTGCAGCAGAGTACACCCATAAAGATATCAGAAGTAGCGCTGCTACTGCTGGTGCGCTACCCATCACTGAATCGTCCAACAGCAGTAATGAACAAAAGCTACACCGCCACTGTACTTATACGGTCATAGTGAGCCTTGCACAAGCGAAGTGTGGGTCTAAACCACAAACCACGCCACTATTGAGTCAGCACTGTCGGTGTAATTAAAACTTCCGGAAATTCTCCGAGTATTTTCCGTATTCTTATAATCGGCATTTAGGTAGTAATTTCTTACCGATAATTAGATACCCATACTTTACCACTATGTCATAGCATTGAAAGGGCAAGTCTACTTTATAATCTATTTTGCATGTTTGCTTGCAAGGATAGTGATGACTATAGTAGTTTATAGACATTCGAACACAGAGACCTCAACCTGTAAAGTGCACACACCTTGGAGTGAGACCTTAAAATGTTAAATGAGTGAGATTTGCTTACTTACGAGTGAGGTCTCCTCTCAGCATAAAAAATGCAAAATTTGCCACTTTCTTTGGCTATTTTAAATTATATTACGAGCTTAATTTTCCAGGAATTGCAATGCGTGAAATGGAAAACCAACAATCCAATGCATGTGTCCCATGCACAATGTGTAAGAGTTGAGATGTCTGTGTGAGCATATTCTCCACTGCAAATAGTTAGCAACCATAATGCATCTATCATCTATCAGTGTTAAGCTCCATTCTCCCTAGTACAGGCAATCACAGACACAGCTATAACCTCAAGAGGAAATAGCAAGAGTTACAGTAAGGATGATGAATTCTTGTGGTAGCAGCAATGTAACACACGGGACAAGTTGTATGTGATATGTCAGGCTAGATTTGAAGCTTAAAATGTGCCTGAGAGTGGAGAATTTTAGCAAGCGATAAAAAAGTTTTTATTTGTGGTACATGATAAAAACAGAAGCACTGTGTCAATCCCCTTCTTATCCTCATGTTGTAGTTTTGGGGTAGCAGTTTATCCCCTGGTTGAAGAATTTTACTTTCCTGGGGTTTAACATTGATAAGTGCATAACAGAAAGCCAGTGAGAGTTTGATACAAATTAACTATGTGATCATGAGAGACCAGAGAGTTTATAATTTTGAGCATATCAAATTTATATCAACAGTACTTGTGTCAACCTTGATTTTGTGCTGGTATGTAATATTTGTACAGACCATGCCACTGTGTGTTGGTGCATTATGTATGTGCACAGGTATAAGTGCTAGATATTAACACCCTGTTAGCACTAACCACTACTGGCTTTATGTTGGTTTGTATGGGTAGCACTTAGATGACATAGTGGTTGTGATGAATACATCTATTGGTTGTAATGTACATGCTACAGTCTTTGTGCCTTATAAGGGAAATGAAAGTACTGTTTACTGTCCTGGTCCAAGGCATATTTACATGTGGGTGGGCAGTCTATAATTATTCCATTATCTTTCAAGCCAATGTTTTGACTACAATGTTGCCTGGTCACAGCCATGTACCTTAAAGCTTACTCAAGTTTTGCCAAGTTGCAGTATTGACATAATGGCTGATTTTACACACAATGACATGGGTGACACCTCTACAAAATCAATTTTACTAAACCTGTATAGTATGGAAGAAACAATTTGAAAATGATACGGAATAATGGAATATTTAGTGCTCATAGTAAACTAATGTGGTCCGGGGCAGTGGGCAAGCGGAAACAGAGAATGTATTTAAAGTGGCTTTAGACAATGGCAAGATTTATTCTTGATTGTGCCTCATCTGAATGATTCCTCCTTGCACAGTATCAAACTAAATATTCCATTCATACTAACCACATTATCAACTAGAATAAATACTCTTTTTTTTCCCCTTCAACCATCTCTTTATGGAACATCTGCCAGAGCAGGTTGTCACCTCTAGAACTCTCAAAAGGAATTAGTAGCAGTTATTATAAGTTATATAGCACTATATGATTTTCAGTAAATTCTCCAAAACATGTTAGGATACCAATGCAGTGAAGCTTGCTGGGTATTCATAATATATAGAGGGATATGTATTAGCTATATACTGAACTGCCAATTTGTATAGGTAATCACACACATTTGAGTGCAATTTTGGCTGTGACAAGTACAATTATTCCATAATTGCACGAAAATGTGTGTGATTGCCTACTAATCACATAGTGACCACCCTTCATGGTTTGTAGTACACATCTATCCAGTTCTGTGTGGCCATTAACTTCTACCAGGTGATTGCATCATCCTTCTTTGTATTACATCATTGTTGCTGCACTTAAAAGGCTTCACATGCCAGCAATTCTGATTGGCTACTTAAAATATCTACATATGTTGCATTTAAAAGGCTTCTATTGTCAGCTTATTTGATTGGCTATTCAATATATCACTTTCTTGTTGCACTTAAAAGGCTTCTGCTATTCTGCTATTTTATTGGCTACTTTACAGTGCAATTACAGAAACAAGGCCATGTGATTTGGGATTAATTATTGAGACTAATGTATGGCAAGCTAAATCACTATGTGATTAGTAGCTATACAATATGAATCACACAAACAAGTATATAAAGCATTCTATATTTTCTGCAGGCACCTCTGAACCAGCTTATGATTTTACTATGCTGAAGTGTACTCATTATTGTAGCCATTGTGTGCTTCAGCCTCATTAAAATTGCTGATATATCAACATGATAATGTTAGCTTTAACATGATAATGTTAGCTATATTGACGTACCATATTTACTTGGTTCAATGCCACGCCTTCAATAGTAGCTGCACTCAAGTGGTACAATGATTGATTTTGAAAATAAGCTGGGCTCAAGATTGTTATCAAGCATTGAGAGGTGGTCAAATTCGAATAGTTGACATAATGATTTTTAGAACTAAGGTGTAATAAATGCTGTGGCATTTAACCAAGTAAATACAGTAATCTTTTATATAAACAGTCATATGAAACAGACTTTTGACTGCTCTATTAGACTTAATGACTGTTATACTGTACTAATATTATGTTGTTATAGTATAGTTATATCACAGCAGCTTAGTCATTCGACATGAGTTCAAAGCAAAACTGAGGATAAGTGTTCTACAACTGCTGTGCGTATTTTAAATTGCCAACAATTTTACATTTTGGTGTTTAATTAATTTTGCTACATATAGCTTAATAAACACTTCCTTTTGTCAAAGGCAATGATTAAACACCTTACTAATTATAAACCATATGGCAGTTATTTGAAGTATGGTTTCACTGGAATATAGCTAAGGAATATTTCAAGAGTTCATAATAGTAATTCTTAGTGCATGTGTGCACAGTAAATTATAACCTGCATGAACAATTGTTTGTTAGACCAATACACATTGCTTGCACATGCCTGTGTAGTAAGCATCAAAAGCTTGTCACTGATTGTGAACATAAAGGTAGAAGGGGAATTCGCTTCTCCCCTTCTCTCTAGTTGCATTTTACTAAACCTCTTAAAGCTGTGAGTAACCTTTTAACCCATCTGTAAAAGGTGAAATAATTTAAACCAATATTTCAGTGCTTCTAAAATCTAAATATCTTCCTGTATGAGGCTATCTTCATACCCCTTCCCCCATCCCCCTCCAAAAATGGCTTCTGCTGTACGTGTATTTTAAATTTAATTATTTCCCCAGGGTTACCAGCACTCCTTGACATCACCCCTAGCACTAAAGATATTTAAAAGTGCTAGACATATACTGCATGAGATTCAATGAGCTAGAGTCTCAGCTATTGTAAGCTCCCAGCAAAAGCACACAGCCCTAGTGGCCTGATGTGGTCTAGCTCCTCTCAGACACATAATAGCAGAGTGTAACAAAGAATAACTATAATCCTGCAACACAGCCATGATGACATTACAGAACTATATGACAGCTCCTTCTGAAGAGAGACAAGGAAGCAAGTCTTTTGTAAAATACAGCAGCAGCATAACCCATACCACCAAATGTTGAAAATACAAGTGGGGTAAAAGAACCCATCTTAATTTCCCTAATACATTGTTCATACTTCCGTTATTTCTCACATTCAAAACATCAATAAAGTGAGGATACTTGGGTACCATGATATGAAGGTGCATTAGCATTAACACTTTGATATCAAAAAATGCCTTCTGGTCTTTACTCAGTCCCCAGAATCCTGAAGCAGAAACATCTAAATAATTTAAGACCTAATTCTGCCATATTTAAAATGCATATAACTTTTATTACCAAGGTTGGGCCCCCAACTCTCTGTCCCACTCCACTACCCCTGGAGACCATAGAGATGCAAATCACACAACAGAATTAGGTCTTGCAGACTTGTGTCCATATACGTAGCTAGTAGCTACTGCCGGGGAAGCCCCGGAGAAATTTTAATGCACTGTGCATGCCATATTCAATCCAAACAAATTATATATTTCTGAGATCGGCAATCAGTACTCTATCTATTGACTGAGTATTGAGCATATAAAAGTCAAAATCTAAAAATCAGGCTGGAATGCCTACTATAGATAGTCGTATAATTGTACAAGGATTGTATGCAGTTTTCTGGCAGTAAATGGGATTATGGTAATGCATGTGAGACCAACCAGAAAGTACTAGGTATAATTATCTAGTTCAGATATACCATGCATTATATTATTCTGCAATGTACTTACACGTAGCTGTAGCTATAGTTATAGAATAGTTAGCCACTGAGGATAGTGTAAATGCATTGGTTAACAATTATTTTGCTATAACTTGACTGGCACAGGGAAACCATGCTGGTAAAATTACATGTAATCCTAGGCTGCCGGATATAAATTTGATAGTTACAATTGATAGCATGATACAACTCAATCATGGTTGTGGCTTGGAAGAACTCATTCTGGATTGCTCAACTTGACAACCCTGGACCCTTTTTGACTCACTCTTCATGCAGGCTTTGCACACCATCCAGTACCAAACCATTAGTCTATTACAAGTATTGAGCTTGATTGATTGTATATGCCTTACATCCAGATATTAAACTTGAAGTCTATGTATGTAGCTACTGCTGTTTGAGTGACTATCTATTGTAACTTCAGTGATAGCTATTATAATAAATCTGTCAGACTGTATGGACTACATGGCAGAAAGCTACTGAGGTATTCTGCCAAATATAGTGAAGCATATTAAGTGCTTAGAACATTGGTTTTCATGTAACTAGCTCAAGAGATCCTGAGCAGCATAATATTATGAAATCCATAATATTTGATAGAAGTTTCTGAATTGTATTGCTAACTACAATTGCTACTCAACTTTATCTAATCTAGTTTTCTAAGTTTCTCTGGTTGTATAATCTGGTCTTTCAAGAAAAGTTTTCTAATCTATCCAACTACGAATGAATACCATATAGTCACAGGGGCGGATCCAGACTTTTAAAAAGGGGTTCCACTTAGGAATTGCCTGGCTGTAAGTTGAAGACCCAAATAAAAAAAAAGGTTATCACCTGCTGACAGTAGCTGCCCCTCACCATAGATGCCCTCACCAACTATATTTCCTTATTTATAACTAGATACATAACTTCCTACACTGCTCCTCAAAAGACTACTGTGACTGCTCTACTAGAGTATCTCGATTTGACTACTCTATTAGAGTATCTCGAGTAACAGAGAATAAAGGGGGTTCCATGGAACCCTTTGAACCCCCCTGGATCCGCCCCTGAGTCAGGTTATAACATTATAGCATTTTAATTATCATGTAGCAGATCATTGCACATGACTGCATAAAATACCAGCTGGACTACAATTGAGAGTAAACTTCCCTACTCAGAGGGTTGTTAATGAGTGGAACTCCTTACTGTCTTATATAGTCTCAGCATACACCAACAATGCACCATCATCAACATGCACCTACAACTTGCTACAGCCTGGATTCTATTTGTAGAGCTCTACATGTATTCTTTTGACTTAATCATTGGACAGCCAGCAGTTACAGCTATATCCATAGCTAGCTACATACTGAACTAATATTTTTATTAATTTATCAACATTATACAGTAACACCACACGTCCCACATATAAAATTCTAAATAAAGATACAGACAATTTCAGGTTGCAATTGAACAATTCGGACACATGATATTTACATGTGTAGCTACATATTTCTTTATACCCAAGCTCCTTTAATAACACAACCAAATTACTTGCCACCTTAAATTGTTAGACAATGCCAGGTGCATTATTATTTAGCACATTTAAACATTATAAGTAACATTCATATGATCACGTTCACAGCTCACGTGTGTGAATTGCATGTTCATTTGCATTTTGCAAGCAACCTGAATCAACTGTAAATGAGATTTCAGTCCAATACTGCAGTAAAGTACATTATAATTAATAATAAAAGCACAATACCTAAAGTGCTTTTCCTCCAGGTACCACTAGATGCATAGAGCCTTAGAGGTACTGTACTAGATTGGTATGTACATTCCATAGTATTCCCATAGAGACCTGTTGAACGCATTCATCTGAGTTTTATAGTATATATAGAATCTTGACATTGAAAAGTTGCTACTGTACAAGTTCCATAATACTCACTGCAATTGCCTCTAGCTAACCAATTACCAGTAAATGGCATAGCTATACAATCACATTATCACATAATAATAATAAATGGTTATGTTTATGTACTTATGGTTGACTTTCTGGTGATTTGTTTACTTACATGCAATGTGCTTGTGGCCAGGTAGCTATCATGACTTTGATTGTCATGGATTGCCCACAGGACTGACAGTTGAGCATGTTTATTTTTACAAGTGAGCTCCTCAACTGCTATAATTATGATGATCAAACTCTATCTCTATTATGTAGCATCAGAAGACATTTCTAATGTTGCATTCGATGTCCATTGCCATCCCTGTGCTTGTCATGAAACTCAGGCAGCATCCTCATGTTGACAGTTTCCAGGTGACAATTAATGAACAACAACAATGACAAGATGAGCAGTGTTTTAGATACTCTTAGTTCCTGTGTTTTCAACATGAATTTGGATATCTGGGCCATACTGCTGCCCCCGGGTTGATAGAAGAGTCTAGGGGTGGGAGCACACCCCCTAGATGCAAAGATCAATGTTTAAAAATTCACAGAATCAACTATAAATGAGACTCAAACATCTCTTGACATGTGCTTTGCTATCTCATCATTGCATGTGCCAAGCATTCTGCAATACCCATTTGCTTAAAGCTTTATATTATATGAAACACTCAAATCTATATTGGCACTTTGGAAATACCATTCTGATAGCTCATGGGAATTTAAATTTTTAGCCTACAACCTTAAACATCTTGGACATTGGTCTCTCTGTTTTGTTATAGTTAAAGCTAGTTGTGCAGAGTTGGATATTTAATAGAGTATAGCTAATTGTTCTACATATTGGAGTATTTTGATTTTACAGTATAAATATCAGTGATTTTTGACCACCTCTCAGACATCTGATTCCATATGATTACGCTTAAAAGTAATTACACCTGCAGCTTTTGAGCACTAACATTCCTAGCTAGATAGTAACCCTATGCCGAAATTCACCAGTACAGTGGAACTTCTTATCCAGGTGGTCTGGTATCCATATCTCAGAAATGTCCGTAACTAAGAATTGCATGCTATTATGCTAAAGTCACTAATTAGATGCTGTTGTAGCTATCTTAATTACTGAGTGTTATATATGCAGTTTATTGGGTGAAGGGATAAGTCACTACAGAGCATTCATGGTCACTTCCCTGGGCTGTAAAAATGCACTATTACCTAGCAACCAAGTGGTAGTTGATTGATTGATTTATAATTATCCTCTTGGTAATCGGCATGAGCCGTTCTTCCCTACCAGAGCTACAGTAAAACACATACGTACAACATAAACAGATACAAAAAACAAAGCTATACACACATAAACTGATTACTAACACATTACTTAAATACATAGATTTAGCACAGTCAGCAAGTTCAGGATGAGTCATTACAGGAGGAAATGATATCTTTGAAGTAACATCATTCCACCAAGTGCTAGCACTAATTGAAAATACTTCATAGTTCTTGATGGATGATAACTAGATAGGTTGGCAATGTAATCACTACAATGTGTAGCATATGAATGGTGGCAGCCAAAGATTGCTAAGGGTAATGTCTCTTGTTGTTGGCAATAACGTGATATATAGCAGCTATTGCACCATGTTTGAAACAGGTAGCCAGTTTAATTCCCTAGTTATTATAAACAAGCCACCTAACAGGTAAACAGCAACCTTTAGGCTCCCTCCTTGTGCTTTCATCTTAGGCCACTATTTTTGGTGATTTTTCTGTTTTTCACTAAATTCCAATTGTAGAGTGTGGGAAGGTCATTACCATTATCCATACAATATAGCTAGACTTGGTTTCATGATACCTCTATACTCTCCAGAGCCTGATACTCTCTGTATAACAGGCAATTTGCTAACTTAGCTAACTCAGTATCTTCTTTAGATGTAGCTACATATTAAATATTATAGTCAGCCTTCACCACATGATCTCCACTTGAGGATCAACTCCTTAATTACTTGTAAACTTCATAGCCCCAATCTTTTGGTAAGCTACTACTGTAAGAGTGCAGCAATCTTGAAAACTGAACTGCGCATCCTCAAAATTTGGCTATATGCTAATAATGTTAAACCTTTAATAATAGGGAAACATGTGTGGCAGTAAATACATGTAGGTGCTGATGAAAAACAGAAATTTATTTTTTAGGTCAGACGAAGTTTCACATCCCTGCCTGCATCCATTTTCACCTTACCGCATCTAATTTCATATTGCTGTTATTGCACACGTACACATGCATTTTGATGCTAAGAAGGCTGGCCAGCTTTCATTTTACAGTACAGCAAATGTCACTTGCATCTCAGAAACGGTGGTAAAACATAGTTCTATATAGTTCTTAAAAGGCTTAACTAACCTTTATAGTAACAGACAGCTTGGTTTGGAGAACAGTGAAAAATAAAAATGACCTCCTGCCACACGGAGATCTGTGGATGAGAAACAAGTATTTAAAACAAGTTTTCCTGGCCTAAACCTAATTTCATTATGCTAATTTATCTACAAGCCACATGACTGATTTGGACTGTCTGAGGTGCCCAGATAATAGAGGTCTGGATTAGAGAGGTTCCACTGTAGACATTTTTTTAGTATACATACAAATTTTCTAGGGATGTAATTTTAGCAGATTTCCGCAAAATTTTCATCCTTGAACTTCTATACTTAACCTCAGAGTAATCTTCTTGACCTCAGGGTTGCTTGATAAGGCCATTGCTACTGCTGAGGAGCAGACAGTTGGACCAAATTTAGTCAGTTCGGTATGCTCATAAGATTACTACTGGCACTTCACCTAATGGACGACTACACCATTCGGGAAACTCTAGTTATAAAAAAAAGTTCACCACGAATATTGAATTCACGTACATATTTGTCATCAGCTTGATACATCACTTTACTCTCAGTGCACATCAGCAACCTTCAGTGTTGGGGGTAACGTGTTACATAATAAGTATTACTTTTTGTGGTAACCAAGTAATATAACAAACTATGCTATAAAAACCATTAATATAACTCAAGTTACCGGCTTTATTTACAAATGTAACGTGTTACCTAAGTAATGTAATGAGTCTAATATAAAGTAATTTTACTACTACAAGTAACGGAGTTACTAATCTCGTTAGTGATCCACTGAGTAATGCCTAGCTTCGTACTTACGTATAACCAAGATTTGCACGTTGTTCAACAACACAATCATGTCAAGCTTAAGTGATAAGGTGGTAGTTGCACACGAGACAGCTTAAGGCTGTGGACTCAAAGTAATATAATATGTAATATTACTTTATTTTATGGGTAATATGTAACTGTAACTAATAGCTAGTTCAGTTGCAAGTAATATGTAATAAATTATGTAACTGCCCCAACACTGGCAGCCTTTCTTTTTACCTCAACTCATCCAACCCAATTTGCGCACCTTCAGGGTCTTCAACATCATCATCCTGAGTTCTTGACATTCAGTTGTAGTCTAGTTTCTTGCCAGAGATGAATGTAGCTACTACCATTCCGTCAGCCATTCCGCTCGCACCCGCTGAAATAAATGAATGGCTTCATCCCCCCCGGCAATCATTCTTATTATTATTATATTTGTTACTGCAAAAAATCAAAAAGATTGTTGTGCACAGTTGTGATCATAATGAATGTTAAGGTTGGTACAAAACTCATCTAAGGTAGGGGAGTGAATTACAAAGGGGGGGGGGGGGGGGGGGGGAGGTGTGGTCCAGCGTCTGATTGTAGAAGGGAAAAAGGAAATTTATAAGAGTTGATTATAATGTCAAGCTGCTTATAATATCCTTCCTTTGATGGATGATGATTAGGTATAAAATCATTTGTGGGTATGCTTAGATTGCCATTAATTATCTTATACATTGTAGTCATCTTAGACTTGTTTCTTCTTTCCTCTAGGGTAGGTAAATTTAATGATGACATAATTCTTGTTACACTACTAAGTCTAGAAAAATTATTGTAGCAAAATCTGGCTGCTCTCCTTTGGATGGGTTTATGTTGGAGGGTGTGGGTGAGGGTGTGGGGGGCCCAGACAGAGGAGGCCTATTGAACAATGGGGTGGACCATCATCTTGTAACAATCGTTCTTAACAGAAGCAGGGCATTGGTGAAGATTACGACACAAAAATCCATTTACCTGGTTTGCTTTGCTAGTGACTCTTTGAATGTGTTCATTCCATGATAGTTTCTGGTCAGTGGTGACCCAAAGATATTTTGTGTGAGGAACCTCAGAGATGATAGAATTCTCCAGATGATATAACTATGAAAAATGGGATTTCTTTTATTGGTACGTAATTCTTAAGTGTTCACATTTCTTAAGGCCACTCCAAATAAATTCTCTGACTCCTGTCCATCGCTCGCATCTAGTTACTGTCAGCTCTAAATATTCCATTACTCCATATTCTTCTATTATTTTCTGGTTATTCTTGCATACTGACAGGCTCAGTAAAAAAGCCATCTTGAAACAGGGTCAGCTCACGTGTCAGCAGTGCTATCAAGTCGGCATAAACTTCACATTTGTGATATTTTTGCAACTTAAAAGGGAAGGAACAAGCTTAAGCATGCTTTTATGCAGCTTTTAATGGTTGTGCCAGGCAAATAATGGCTTGAAAAGCTGCCAATCTTAAAATGAAATAATGGAAATGGACCGCCTGCCCACATGCAAATATGCTTGAGTCAAGGATGGGAAAAAGAGAATTTATTTGGAGTGGCCTAATGTTAACTTCCATCAGCCAAGTATGAGCCCATTCAGTAAGTTTGTCAAGGTCCTGTTGTAGGGCTATACAATTGGATTCAGAATGTATGTAGGAGTAGGCAGTAGGACATCACCTGCATGCAATTTAACCTTATTATTGACACAAGCAGGGAGATCATCATTTATACACAGTAAAAACAGAAGTGGTGCAAGTACAGTACCTTGGGGTACACCAGAGAGAATTTGTTTAGAGTAGCTGTTTTTCCCTTCTATCACTAGCTACATACTGAGATCTGCAAGTTAAAAAGGACTTAATTCATCATGCCTCCAGTGGCTGCCAGTCTTCTCCACACCTTGTGTTTCATTAAACTCCTCGAAAATAAACCCGCTGAAAATGATTTGTCGATCTGCGAAAAGTTAGCTACGTACCTCAGTCGAAAATTTGTGGACTAAGTCCCAAGCGCTTCGCGAATCCCTCTCACCAGCGAAAATTACACACTGCCACTGGCGTTGTACTTTCCATCACGTGGCTAGGGAAACTACCGAGCCCGGAAACTACCGCAAATCTTTCCTGCCTTGCTCGAATGTCTTACGAAGCCGTGTCTCAGTTATGAGTCCCGATTGTGGTGTATAATTTTTGTACGTGACGAGAGTTCTTTTGTATTTAATAAAATGGCAGAAAGTAATAGCCGCGATGCTCGAGACGATACTTCTCTAGAAAACTTAGATTCCGTTGAAGCAACAACCCACAAGAAAACGCACCCGGAAAAGTTGGCGTTTTTCTTTCCAGCTACGAAAGAATACTTAAAAAGAGAAGTACCTGGAAAAAGGGTGCTAGACATCGGATGTGGTACCGGCTACTGGTCTACCCAAGCAGCCCAGTTTGGAGCCAAGAGTGTTCATGGGTTTGACATCTCTGAAGAGATAGTACAACTGGCAAAAAAGGCAACTTCAAGTTTTAATACAGTAACTATACAATGTGGAGATGTGATGCAGATGCCATATAATGATAACGGCTTTGACGTCGCCATGAGTTTGTATGTGACTTGTCTATTACCAATGGATGCCTGTGTCAGTCATTTTAAGGAGCTCTCTCGAGTGCTTTCTTCCAATGGCAAGGCTGTAGTAATCAATTTCTCTAAGCCAGTATTTGATACAATGCTGTTAAGCCCTGGGACAGATGAAACGACAGTGGAAACTAAGATTGAAGATGCAATAGCTTCTCTACCTGACCATCCCAAGTATCCTGAGATCAAAAGTGCATTTGAGAAGTTTGACGAAATCACAATGGCAACTTTTGCAGTAAATGAGAATGGCCGTTTATTCCGAGTCTCTGATGTTGCTCGCCTTATAAATGGGCAAGAGGTATGGATGAAAACACAATTATCAGTTTACACTGACTACTATTATGATGCCAAATTCTTCAAAGAGCAAATACAAGCCGCTGGGCTTTGCTTAGACCAGATAGAAAACTTTTATACCGAGGAACGAAGAATTGCCTATAACAAGGCCAACCCTGGGTCCTCACTAGATAACACAGACACAGATAACCCACCATTCTTGATGTATCATATGTCAAAAGCATCAATATGAGATTGTTTATATTGCAGGCATATAAATTCAATGTTCATTCATCAAAGTGTACCATATCTACTTGATTAAATGCCACAACTTCATTGGTACTTGCACTTGAGTGGTGCAACAATTGATTTGAAAATAAGTACGCCTTCTATACATAGTTTTCAAGCATTGAGTGGCAGTCAAATTCAAATAGCTGCCACATTGATTTTTACAGCTAATGCTGCAGCATGTAGTCAAGTATATATATATATATGGTATATCATGTCTATGGATATAAGTGTACTTATGTCAGTGGGGATACATGTAGGTCATAACATAACTACAGTGTTAAAAATCATTAACAAACTATTAGAGCTTTTCAGAAATAATTGTTATCTGCACTTTTGTGTGTGTCAAGCCTATAGCTACTCTATAATTTATACATAATGGTAATAGTTCTATGTGGATAGCACAACTAGCCAGCTAATACTGATCTGACTCTTTATACGATATGTATACTCTTATGGAGAACCAATGGCTCTTTCACAGTGAAGTTTACTGAAGAGTAAATCATTTAAGAACATGATACGATTATAGCTACATTATAATAGCTGTATATAGCCAGCAAATTTGCTTGTGCTGTAATTGGGAGTGAGAACCATCAATGATGATAAAAATAATGCATACATATATTATACAGTAACTGAAAGTATGGTGTGTCTTCGGGCACACACGACCACAACATGGAAGACCATAAGGTGGGCGTGGCAAGGAGTGAAATTACAACAACAAAATAACAGCGAATAAACAAATAGTCCTATGTTTCTACCGACCACTCAGCACAGTTCCTTGCTAAAAAAACTCTTCTAGATGCAGTAATAGATAATCCAGCAGCTTCATCTTTAGGATGTCATGTACACAGTGATGAGAAATGTTGACAGCTATTTGGTGTACAGAAATTAGGATTCGCATAATTAAATTGTCTTGCGCCGCCCGCCCTGATAAGCATTATGAAGACGGTCACGTGAATTATTTTGCATCACATGGTTTATTAAAGATGGCTGAACAGAACCCTGCCCAGGTGCCTGCTCCCAAGATGCCCAAGGAGCCAGCACCTGCTGAATCTCGTGTGGCTGAAAGAGCTCGTCACTATGCTACTCGTTATGGTTACATCTTATGTGGATCATTTGCTCTTCACCCGTTGACACTGGTACGCACTTTGGTACAAGCTGGGGTGGAGCCGATAGAACCGACGGTGCGTACAAGTTATTTCGGGAACAAGTCACTTGTTTATCCAGGTATCTTTACGTATGGGAAACATATCGTCAGTGTAGATGGGTGGACTGGGTTGTTTAGAGGCAGTATACCACAAGCCTTGTACGCGGTACTCACACAGGCGGGTATTGACTTTATGGCAATGCCTGTGCACAACTTCGTATTTGCTTACCTTAAGAAAGTGCTTCCACCTGGCCCTGATGTGCCTGATAATGAAGAGGGTGTGTATAATATCCATTTTGGTATCCGAAGAGCTTTTAGAAGATCAGTGAAGTCAACCTTGCTTACGTTGAGTGTCTTTACAGTATGTCACCCGTTTAGAGTGATTGCGGTTCGATCAATGGTACAGTTTGATGGAAGAGAGACTATGTACAATAGCATCATTAGTGCTGTCAAAGAGATTTACAACAACGAAGGAATATATGGATTCTTTGCTGGTTTGACACCACTTATACTGTGCAGGATTGGCACGGGATTTATTCAACATTTTCTTTTGTTCATCCTGGAGCAAGCAATGCATCACTGGGTGCCAGAGCATTTGCATGAGTCCTATAAGGCTTTTAAGGAAGTATTTGCAACCTTTGTTTCTGGTCACATTATGTACCCTTTACAACTGATTACTACAATGATGATAATTAATGACAGTGGCCTAAAAGCAAGCCGTCAGATCGACACTCCAATATTCGGTTCTTTGACTTCCTGTTACTCCTACTTGTCTCAACGTGGTATACGCTATAGAGGCTCCAACATCTTTTTCAACCGAACTCAAATCCCATCCAATCACTCCAAACTGCTGTATTGACAGTTATGACAGACTTTATTTAGCGTTGCTAAGTATAACGACATAGGTGCTAATGCTAATATTAGTTATTGTATTTAATAGTCTATTAGGTCTCTTTCAAAGCATACGCTATACTAATTATTGTACTCATTTATGTACATATGATAGGATTAATTTTGTAACATATCCTATTATATTCACTGTGTGTGTTTGTATTAAGTGGGTACATATTTATGCCAAGAACAGTTGTGCTGCAGTTCTGGATCATTGTGACTTGTGCATGTTTGTGTCTTAGGGGTTCTGTGGTAAATATCGGATGATCAGTAAGGTACTATATAGTTTATGATGCTCTCTCTTGTAACACGTAAATGAAGAGGGTAATTTTTTTTGTGCATGGGGAAACCCTCAGTTAGCAGTTATCTGATACAGGATACTTTAAGAGACCTAGCACAAAGTTGCAATAAGTATTAAGTTGTTAAACAGTAGTTTCTCGTCCCCACCTGTGTTGATGTTTGGTACCTTGATCTGGAGCTATCTGATTCTATGAATGAATCCAACTTCCCACATGGAACTTTAAATGCCAGTGGATGGTAAACATACTTATGTGGCCTCACAATGCTGTGTCGCCAGTAGACTTTCTTTTTATATACGTAGTACAGCTGTTCCAATGCACAGGGTTACACCCTATCAATATGTGACCGGATTTGCAAAAAGGGGTCTTTCATATACATCCAGTTTACCAACTTTGATGATTTATTGGAAAACACTATTGACTTGAAAAGTGAGCACCAACATAGATAGGTTAATAAATGGATAAATTCAGGTTTATGTGTTACTTGAACATCAAGTTACACTGGAAGTGGAAGACTCTTCGCAAATCCAGTCACACATATACAATAACATTATAAGTAGTGGGATAGAATATCTGCATTCTGTATCTTGTATTATACAGTAAATGTTTATTAAGTGTTGAAAATTGGATGGTGACATACGAGTTATGAAGACAGGGCAAAGTTGTGTTCATTTGCCCTTTTTGACTATGCAACTAGTCAAAATACTCTAATAGAACAGTCAGTGGTAACTGTTGTGGTTATTCTATTAGTAAGATTCACATTTAGTATATATTCATCATCAGATTTACAACACACAACTTCATCACAACACCAATAAATAATGCTTTAAGTGATTAGAAAGATAAATAAAATCATGGTCTTTTATGCTACGAACTTATGATAACATCCAAAAGCTGGTCAAATTACATTAGATGTCTGACCATAATGCAATATGTCTGGACACAGTGCACAAGGAGGGAGCCTAAGGTCTGAGCTGGTATATCTATTAATTCTATAGATACATGTAACTTGCAGTTGGCTGCTAGGAGATACCATAGGCATCCCTCAGGTGTACTGTAACCATGTAGCAGCTGCCACAATGCATGTGAAATGTTAACGTAGAGTACAAAGTCCTTGTACTATGCTATAGTGGACACAATAGGCATAATCTTCTACATGTCCTGTCAATTCTAGTTTGTCAGGACAACAGAAATTTTCTTGTCGTAAGCTCTGTACTTTTGTTCTCTGAATAGTACATCTATATGAGTAAATATATCTTTCAAAATGTCTGGATATACAAGACTACATTTTTTGTACATACCAAAGCTGTATGAAATGCTCAGACAAATGCTGGACCATCTTGTAGCTAGTCACAGTAGTTAAGATGCTCATAGAACAGTCACATTGTGATTGTTCTATTAGAGTATATCAATCTTGGTATGATAACATTATATATCCAGATTGGCTCCATTAAGTTGTGCTTATTGACTAGATTCCCTATGCATTGTAACCTACCAAATAGAACATCTGCATAATTCTTATTATTTAGATTTTAATACTCTTAAAATTTTGGATGGGATCAAGTGTTCACAAATGTAACATGATTGGTGTGAATACTGAAGTACCCCAAGCTGTACTATTCTAACTTCATTTACAACTTCATATCACACAGATATTGTTAGTATGTATAACTCGCAAAGCTATTCGATTGTTATGTGGAACTGGCATGTCTACAAGACTCTTTCCATCATTATACAATCACAACACAGAGGAAAGCAGAATAATTTCTTTTCAGAATTTGACCGGTTTAGCATTATTGAAGTTATGCAGCACTTGCATCACCATTACCAACCATCCTGTACTGTATTGTGTTTCTGAATTTTCCAACCCTGCAATAACAGTATAAGTTAGGAAGTGTTTGCATGGATGATGCTGTCTACCAAAGTATCTTAGTCTCAGAGAATATATTTACGACAAGAACATGTATGGAATAGCTAATATCACCATGTAATTATTCTATTTTTTAAAGGTAAACCCTTGCCATGGGTCTCTTTTAAGGTCATACCTGTGGTTGCATGTGTTCGAGGACTCACACATATAAGTTAAACAATTGGTATAATTATCAACAGTTAGTTTCATTGATATCCAATGATTAATTTATTTTGTGTAGCTATTAATTTTAGGTGTGCAAACATAATAGATGTACATCTATGTCACACTGTGTATTATCAACACTTTAGTAATATTACAGTATCCTCTCCATGAAATGAAGCAAAACACTGGACAGTACTCATATGAATTCGCCCATAATATACTCTAATAAAACAATCATAGAGACTGGTCAACAAAATAATCTAATTGAACAACCACGTACATCCAAGTTGAAACTGCCAATTCAAATGGTAAGAATTGACCTAACCAAGCAGTTGCCTGGAAATATTCAGCCTCAACATTATTGAAAGAGGATATGAGTTACAGTACCACTTTAATTTATCAGAAGTTTGTGAATAGTGTAGCTGAGGCAATAGCCAGTATCATGGTCATTCTCAATTAGGATTGCACACATCAGTGTGATTTGCTGGCCCAAGAATGGACCACAGTACAAATAAGTCATGTACATGTATTCCCACTAACTATGGCAACCCCATAGTATGGTTGACTTACTAGATCATGTGTTAGATAATGTGTTGCCATGCAACAGTGCTGAATCCACTGTATAGGAAGGAAGAATGATGATATAAAAATAATTTACTTGGTTTATATTTTTGTTCTATTCTCCACTCCCATTGTACTAATAGACTGCATTGTCTGTAGTATTAATGTGCCATTTCCTGGAAGCTATACATTTACTGTTATGTATAGAGCTGCATGTCAGGAAGATCAGTTGGTGTGGGTTAACTCTTTTATTAGCAGTCAATACAGGAAGGTGGGTGTAAAGGTGACCTCATAATGTTAAGCTCAACTGGTCTAACTGTTCTCATTTTACACTTACTAACTACTGTATGTATCGCATAAAAAATGGACATAAGTATAATATTATCAGCTAGCAGTACACAGTAATATATGGATTGAATCATGGACAATGCTGTATATGTACTTATGCTAGCTATTTATGGCAACAAATGTTTCATTAGTGTATACAACACAGCAAAAATCATGTCCCAATTCTGCCCATACTAACTCCGTCTTTAGTAAGCATTGCTAAAATACTCTTATACTAAGACAAAAATTGACCACAGACTATATAACTGACTTCAGTTTTGGAACCTGTGATCTGTTATTGCATCAGTCTATAGAAAAAAAAGTTTGGACTATATACTAGTTTCAATAATACTGAAATATATGCAGTATTTTACATGATTTTGGCTCTGCAATTTAATTTGTTAATAATGTTGAGCTATAATTATGACACTTTCCAAAGGCAAAATGATAAACAGAACAGTATGTTATATTTTATACAGATGTAATCATGATGATGGATTGGATGCTTCAGCCTTTGTATACTATGGACCAATACTATAATAATAATTTGTTTACCTGATTATCAAGGTGTCTTGCTTTCCAGATCGGTTTACATGCTAAAGGTTACTATAAGTGTTCTACACATGCATCCTTTTTTCATGATCGAACATCCTAATTAACAGGTTCCACTGTATTATAATGACATATGAAAGCTCATTATTTGTTTATATGCTGGACATATCTACTGAAGCCGTCATCAATTATAGTTAGAGGTTCGTGCATGGTGGACTACCTTTACTTATTGTGTACACTAGGGATCTTCTTTATCTATAACTGAAGTATAATGTATTGTATCACATTATGTCTGTATACAAACGTTTAATATGTAGGTACTATAATGTACGTACGTACATGCACTTCATATAATATAAACAAGAACCATTTATATTATTAGCCTGCAACACTGCAAATTTTCTTGGCCATGGCGTAGTGTTTCCAGACTTGGTCTGGGAATTTGAAAACTTACAAAGTGGGTAGTTACTTTGTTGATACTAGCCAAGGCATAACAATGTGTTTGCCATGTGGAAAACATACATAATACACTATATCATAGACCACATGACAGTATCTAGGAAACTGGTTGTTAATTAACTGTGACATCATTACAGGACAAGTGGGCAATCTACTTGTATAAAAGGCTGGTATCCACTTATTGAAAATTATAGCTTAAGATCAACAATGAATATGCTTTATAGTTTAGCAGTTATCTACTTGCTGCTGCAAGTGGCAGCCAGTCAATCATGTCCTTCAGGTGTTGACATGAAGTTACCAGATGATACTGACCTGCTAGCAGAATTCTATGAAGATGGAAGTGCAACTCAAGTTTTACCTCCACCAGGTATTTTTATATGTTTGTGCATTCATTTTGTTTAAGTGTGTACTGTATAGTACAGTACCTACAGATATGCTGGCATGTACTATATTAATACCCTATAATAATATTTCGTTTTGTTCCAGGAATGATTGTTGGTGTGGTCCTCTTCTCAAACAGACTCCAAGATCTCAGTCCTGCACAGCCTATTACATTAAGAACTGCCATATTCAAAGATCCCATTGCTACATTTAGTGTGATTAGATGTCAAGAATTTCTGTTTGCCCCTGCTGTGGTCATTCCAAGTGGTCTATTTCAGTTCATTGTGGAGGGATTTGATTCCACTGGTTTGGAGTTTTTGTTTATTGAAGGACCTCATTATGGTCTTGCAACTCTTGAACCATCAACTACTGAATCAGGGACTTCTACCCCAGAGTCTTCTGAACAAGAGACTTCTGAACCAGTGACTTCTGATCCAGAGACTTCTGAACCAGGGACTTCTGTACCTGAAACTTCTGAACCAGAGACTTTGGAACCAGAGGCTTCTGAACCAGAGCAGTTGTTTACATTAACAGAAGGCACAGTAAGACCTCAAAACTTAACTATCCTTAGAAGACAATCAGCCAGAGTATTATTAACACTACAGAGTACTTTATCTGCCAATCGCACTAGGTTTACAGTAAGGGCTATAACTTCATTTGGATTAAGAGTGCGTGTAAGACCCAGGAGATTTATCCTAGAACCAGGAAGCAGCAGAAACATAATATTACGTATGAGAGCAATGAGAAGGACAATACCTGGCTTACAGCATATTTTTGTTGAAGTATCATCATCAGTTCAACAGCTAACATACACTAATGAGATTACTGTATTAAGGGTAAGCACATATCACATGTTATTATACTACTCAATTTAAATGTGTAGAATCAAGCAACTACCAGAGCTCCCACTCCTACTGATATGTCAAGTGACATTCCAACTGTACCATCTGCAGAGCCATTTGAATGTGATAATTGTCTCAACGGTGGACAGTGTTTTGTCCATCCAGAGTCCATACCAAGTGGAGTTTCAGAGATCGGCTGTATTTGTACTACAGAATATACTGGACCAATGTGTGAAAGTGAATTGTCTGTTGACTAGCATAATATGTGACTGAATCAATTACATGTGTACACTATTACATTATGTCATTTTACATAATTATAGTATTTAAGTTGAGGAATATATGTAGCACTACAGATGGTACTTACGCTGAATTATATGTACTAGCCAGATGTGTCTGCGTACTAGTTATGTTCATAATATTTATTTATTTATTATTAGTGGTTCTGAAAAAGCAAAGCTTATAATACCACACATTAATAATCTACGGTTTGTCCAATGTGCATCCAGCAAAGTTTAAAAGAATTAATGTTAGCGGCCACAACAATGTCAGATGGTAAAGAATTCCGATCATTTATTACTTTTGCAGCAAAACCATATTTCAGTCTTTGTATTTGTTTTCACATGAATTGTAGTCCATTCGATCTTGTACAGCAGGTGTTATATTGAAAAAACTCATCAATTGGTACATCCACAAGTCTGTGCAATGTATTGCTAATGCTTGTAATATTACTTCATTAAATGAAAACTATATAATTATTGCATTAACAAAACTTATAAAGATTTAACTTTTGTTAATTGTCAGTGTGAAACAGTGTATTTCGCCCACACTGTAGGGTCCCAACTTCCTATACTTCCTGGGCCTCCTATAGTCTGGGCAGCAGCCCTGTTATCCTGTAGATTCTTATGACAATACACATGTGATAAGATGATATTTGCTGGTTCCTGCAGTTATCTCCAAAGCTTATAACTGCTATTCTACACGTGTAATATAATACCTTGCAGCACTATAGGTGGGAGTCTAGATTACGATGTGCATATTCCAGGTGTTGTGGCTCATGCCTAGACTGCATGTTGCTGGGGATCAAGTCACAACTGGGTCTGGGATTTTTTTTCTGCATTCTTCACGTTTTAGGTTTCAGACTCCCTGTATCACAGGCTTTAAGCCTTCTCACAGGTCTCTGGTGGGATAACAGTCATAGAATAAGCTAGTTTACTGTAGTTCCTTGCTTGTTATATTATTGTGCTAAACTTGTTTATTGACAGTAATGAAAATAAAAAGTATAATTGTTGTTATAAGATTTCCTTTCATGGTCAATTCTTGGAATTGTACAATACAGGGTACAACTGAAATTTAATATACAATTTAAAAGTTTGAATTCAAACTTACAAGTTTCAGCAGTATCAGCATATATATAAATGTTTTTCTGAGAATAATGTATTAAATATACAGTACTATACATGGTTCAACATCAGTTAATTTAATTATGATGCTGTTTAATTCAACTAGCCAGTGGAGACTTGCTTAATTCTTGGTAGAGTTTAAGTTCATATTGTACACACATTTATGCACTCTGTACTTACAACAACATACAGCATATATACATCTTTGGTTTCTACATGTACTGTATGTGTATATAAATACATAGAATTAAACATGCATCAAGATGTCAAGATAAAATCAAGTAAAAAGGTACATGATTATGTGCATGTGTGTATTGCAAAAAGTGTGGATACGTACATCTCTAAGTGTACGTATGTACAATACTGCCAGAATGTATCAATGTTGCTTTGCTTTACGTCCAACTTATTTTCATGTATCATATATAGATAAGTGTATAATGATGTACCTAAGTGTAATTATATTAAAACTTAAGCAAAAAAATATAAGTTTGAAGTATAATCTTTATTACTAAGATACATCACCTATGTACTTATAAAGAAGTGCTAGCCTGCAATAGCTACGTACACTGTATGTATTAAGTATTGTGACCATGAAATCACTCTGGCTTTGAGAACCCTTGATTAATTGCATCACTTCAAAGTGACTCTACATACATCCTGTATAGATTGAGGATCAACATGACTTTGCTACTGCTACTACTGTCATTATTACTGCTACATACTGCAGATAGTTCAGTCTATACCGTGATACCTGATGATCACTACTATCCTAACACTACATGTCATCATTGTCATAACCTACAATACTACCTGCTCAATGCCACCAAATACTTCACCTCTAACACTCAACTACTCTTCCTACCAGGAATACATCACCTTAACACTGATCTCATCATACAAAATGTTCACAACATTTCGCTGATTGGTACAATTCCAGACACAGTTATTGATTGCAATTCATCAGTTGGAATAGTTATAGCAAATGTTCTTAATGTGGTCATAATGGACATAATATTTAGTAATTGTACTACTAATACAATTGAGGCAATGAATATCAGCAGCACTTATGTTTATACATCAATGATTGTTGTCAACTGTTATGATGTCCTCATGGAGAAGGTGATAATTTTAAGTGATGAAAAAATGAGTCTAGTAACTGTTAATGTTTTAGGAGAATTTACCAGTGACAGTCTCAAAAGTAAAGGAATACACCTAATATACAATGATGATTTAAATGCTACAAAAGATCAAGTACAGTTAAATCACACAATTAGAGTTTCCCAGTTTGAAGTCATTTCTATTACGCAGAGTATTAAGGATTATATTTCATTAGCGCATTATGCTTATATGTCTTTGTACGATACAAGATTTTTCAATCCATTTGAGGATTTTACATTTAACAACAGGAATTTTCAAGAAATTTTTAATGGCATTACACTGGAACTGTATCAAACTTTGTATAATGTTACAATTCTTCTTTCAGATACCACTTTTACGAACTTGAAGAACTACCAAGTATTGTTAGTTTATGTTGCCAGTTGTAGTAATAGTGTAGAGAATTTAATTACCATAATTGGCTGTACTTTTGAGAATAATTCTGCCTACCAAGTAAATGCCTTGGTAGACATAAGCCTATTACCATGTCGTACTATGTTAGAGAGTGGAAGAAATAAAATCAATTTTCATAACTGTAGTTTCATAAACAACACATACACTGGTAGTGTAATAAATGTTAGGAGTGAAGAAAAAGGTATTCTAAAATTGGTACCACAGGCTAAATCTCACATCTCAATTATTGGCTGTCTATTTCAAGCGAATACAACACAGTTTATAAACTTTATATCAGATTCAGCAGACCATGAAATGTTGCTTATTGAAAATACCAAATTTATATATTGTTATGATATTGGACTGTGGTCAATCACATTGTCCAATGTTAACCTCATCCTTAAGGGACCAGTTATATTCCATGAAGTAAGCGTGCAGGAGAGTTTGATAAATACAATTAATGACATATCATTTTATGATTATATAGAAATTTCCAACTCTGTGGCAAACAGCTTGATCAGTGGAGGAGCATATTTTAATCTTAATATAATGGAATACACACACGTTAATATTACCAACAGTACTTTTAAAAAGGAAATGTTTCTTGTTGATAGTGGGAATGATCTTTGGCATTCAGTTTATTCACCTTGCTATTTCCAATTCTATAAAAGTCACCAGAAGAGCAAGGGGAGCAAAAAGCCAATTATTACTATAACATCTAATTTAGCAACAAAGGTTTTCAGTGTTATTGCAGGCAATATTAACTGCAGATTTTATTCTAAGTCACTCCACTATGGACAAAATCCACTCATAGTGTACCCACAACACATTCAACTAAATAGCATCACATGTTCAAATCCACCATTTACCACTGGTCTACTTTGCTATTGCCTAAATAATACACAGCTTAATTGTTCCACTAATTATTTAGGGCCAATATATCCTGGCCAACATATACATTTGCAATTTGCATTAAATTCACTGGTAACTCCTGATGATACTGTGCCAATATCAGTTAAAATTTATGTGAAAAACTCACCATATAGTGTATGTCAGGTATCATCAATGTTTGAAGCAGAACAAAGAGTAACACAAAACTGCACTGAAGTAAA
Organism: Dysidea avara; assembly: GCF_963678975.1. Lineage (NCBI taxonomy): Eukaryota > Metazoa > Porifera > Demospongiae > Dictyoceratida > Dysideidae > Dysidea > Dysidea avara. Next base: position 33,341,703 of record NC_089275.1, on the reverse strand, counting down.
TTACAGTATTCTATCAGAGGATAAAGCACTTTGCATATTAGTTCTTTACAACACTAACTATAGATATCCAACCATCTATTATGTTAAACTTTCAAACTGTCCACCAGGTTTTGCTTTTGATATAATAGAGAAAAGTTGTCAGTGTGATAAAATACTTCAATCAACATTTATACTGATTACAAACTGTAACATTAGTGATCAGACAATACAACGTCCTGCTAACAGTTGGATAGGTAGTACAACTACAAACAATTCTTACAATTATCACATTTGTCTTCATTGTCCATTCCATTACTGCCTTCCATACTCATCACATCTAAACTTCTCCACTCCTAACTCACAGTGTCAGTTTAACAGATCTGGTGTCTTGTGTGGGCATTGCCTACATGGCTTCAGCACTGTATTTGGCTCCTTGGACTGTAGATGTTGCTCCAATATCTACCTGGCATTGACTGTACCAGTTGCAATAGCAGGGCTTGTGTTAGTCCTGGTATTATTTCTTCTCAACCTCACAGTAACTGAGGGCACCATAAATGCATTTATACTATTTGCCAACATTATTAGTATCAACACTCCAGTGTTCTTTCATCATCTTGATGGGTTTGTGCCTGCATACTCCTTCATCTCACTTGTTAATCTCGACCTTGGTGTACAAACATGTTTCTATAATGGTATGGATGACTATGCTAAGATGTGGCTACAATTATCATTTCCAGCCTATCTCATATTCATTGCTACATCACTCATTATAACAAGCAGATACTCGTCTAAAGTACAGAGGCTCACTGCTCGTAGAGGGTTGCCAGTACTGGCTACCCTCTTACTCCTGTCATATACTAAAGTTCTTCGCATTGTATCTAGTGTCTTGTTCTCATATTCCACAATAACTCATCTACCCAGTAAACATACTACACTGGTGTGGTCAATAGATGCTACTCTACCACTATTTGGGGTGAAATTCACTATAATGTTTATAATGTGCATCATCATCTTCCTCATGTTGGTGCCATTTAATGCCACCTTACTAATCACAAAAACCATGTCCCATTTTAATATTGTTACTAAATTTAGACCACTAATAGATACTTATCAAGGCCCATACAAATGTCAGTATTATTACTGGACTGGAGCACAGTTGTTAATTAGAGTTGTATTCTTTGCAATTTCATCATTATACAGAAACCTGAACCTTACAATTGGTATGCTATTACTCAGCCTTATAACAACTGTACAAGGAGTAGTAGGTCCTTATAAAAACAAAACTAGAAATTACCATGAACTTGCTTACATGCTCAACCTTCATGGATTGTACACCATCACACTGTACCTTCAGGACACCACTAGTATCATGGCTGTTAATGTATTGGTTGCTATGGCTGCACTTCATTTCAGTATTATCATAATGTATCATATTAGCACCTACACGTGTGATGGAGTGATCAGAAGGAAACTAAACAAGAGTGTTGTCACACTAATAAGATGGATGAAACAGTCTTCAGTGAAACACCAAAAGTTTCAGCTTGAAGACAATACTCGGAATAGGATCCCTGAAGTGGCATTTAACTATTGTGAGCTCCAGGAACCACTTGTGGGCCTGGACTAAATGGAAGACTTGCATATAGTTGGTGATACATGAACTGTATATACAAAAATGGCAACTTGTAGCCAAAAATATTTTTACACATTATTAACTGCATGGCATGTAATGTAAGTAAGAATACTCATATTGATTACTTTGTGAAATGATCATCTATTTTTAGTGGCGATTCTTGACGTGACATACAGGGACACAGGGATTGAAGCTACTTAGTAGTGCTATAAAGTAGAATTTCAGGAGGGAATTTGTGGGTGCAGCCCCCAGAAGTTGCAGGATGTTTGCTTCAAAATTGTTACTAAACATGGAAATGCTAAACCTACAGTGTAACACTCCTGATCTTTACTGTAACTTTCCACTGAGATTTTCAAAAATCTTGTTTCTCAACAGGGAGGAGTGGGCATGACTTCCCTTAAAAGCACTTATTGCTATTTTTGTTAGCATTATACACTTCAAATCCATACATAAGCTGTTTGATAGGTAATGATATTTCTATAATTATACAAATACTGTAGTTTTCATTGTATAAAACAGATCTTAAAAATTCAACATGGAAAAATTTTAATTGTGACAATTCAGGTGAATTTGCATTGCCTCCTCAGTACCAAATTCACCTGAATTGTCGTAATTAAAATTTTTGCTATTAACCTACCATCACAGCCATTTCTTGGCTGCCACCTTGGATTTCACATCTTTTTCACCCTGGCTTATTTGGAGACCGCACTCTTTTTACAACTAGGCTGTTTTGGTTTAGATTATTATTATTATTATTATTATTATTATTATCATAGTATTAGTTGTAAAATCAGTGGAGAAATAACAAGTGGCAGTGGATTGATTATGCATACTAGATAAAGCAAAGGCAATGATACATACTGGAGTGATAAAACAAAACATTGATATCCTGTCCAGAGGCTAATCTAGGAGCTAGCAAAGAGAGGTACACACCCATGTAATATGTAATGGCCTAGGGTTTCTGCTTAACCTGATTTAGGTGTTAATATTAAGCATTTTAACTTGTTTTTTCAAGAATGATGGTTGAATGATGTCGTCTCTGTGATAACTAGACCATTAAATTTAAACAAGATTGGTAGGAACCCACGGCCCAGGTTATAGCTACTTATAAAATGTGTGTTCCATAAGTCATAATTGCCTTCATACAAATGTTGACTCTAATAGAACAGCCATTGTATTCACGTGTCTGATATGCACAGTGGCAGATCCAAAGGGGTACAAGGGGTATGTCCCTCCTCTTAAAATGTTCTATATGCACAAGATTGAGATACTCTAATAGAGCAGTCAGTCAAATACTCAGTCACTGTATATAACACTGCAAGTTAAAGGAAAAATTAGGAATTTTAAGTTCGATTAGGGATCATAGAAAAAAAAGTAGGGAAACAAGGGAAGTCACCTACACCTGCAGATACGCTAGTGAACATTTAATCCCTAATTCAGTCTATATCCCAAGACCAAGACTGAATTAGGGATTAAATGTTCACTAGTATACCTACAGGTATAGGCGACTTCCCATGTTTCCCTATTTTTTTCTATGATCCCTAATCAAACTTAAAATTCCTAATTTTTCCTTTAACTTGTTTGTTTACTTTTTTGTAACATTATTATGACTGGTGAACCCATGCATACCACATCAAAAGAAAGAATGGCGCCAGGATAAATGTTTTCGTCTGAACAGCGTTCGCCCCAAGAATCAAATACTTCCATCGAAATCGCAGTGGCCATTACACTTCGCTTTCAGCTATGTCAGCCCATTACAAAGTGCATTGTATGTATTGCAGTTTGCCAAAAGGCACATCTTGGGACAAAGCGACGTCAAACAGTGAAAAAATCAAGTCCATAGACTTATCTGTTATCGAGTTATGCTTGCCTGAAGGCAGGCAGGCAGGCAGGCAGGCAGGCAGGCAGGCAGGCAGGCAGGCAGGCAGGCAGGCAGGCAGGCAGGCAGGCAGGCAGGCAGGCAGGCAGGCAGGCAGGCAGGCAGGCAGGCAGGCAGGCAGGCAGGCAGGCAGGCAGGCAGGCAGGCAGGCAGGCAGGCAGGCAGGCAGGCAGGGCAGGGCAGGCAGGACAGGCAGGACAGGCAGGCAGGCAGGGCAGGCAAGCAGGCAGGCAAGCAGGCAGGCAGTAGAAAATTCCATTGAATAATTAAAAAAAAAAAATACATAACAATTTATTGAAAGCCTTTATGATCATACTGAAGGCACTTTTGGGCTTGGTTATACCAATACTGCCAAGGTGCCAGGATGGAGTTGTGAAGCTGGTTTTGGGCTTGCTAGGAAAACCCAAATCTAATATGCAGTACTGCCATACTGTATGATTAAGAATCCTCCTGAAAACTTGCATCTGCAACACCAACCCATGACACACTTTTGCTACATAGCCTGCTATATTGTTTCTTCCAAATTCACTTGGTTGTTTGTATGTTACTGACGATTTACTTTTGACTCATAGCTGAATTAATGACTGTCACTGATCCCTACATACAGCTCTTGATCAATGTAGACCACTTAGAAAGTATGACTTATTAGATAAAACTACTCTACATCAAAAATTTCTGTCCTGAAACATGTAACATACCTAAGCTTTTGGGAGGCACAGTCCCCTACTTTATAAAGCTACAGTACTTACTACCCTGGTCATGGTGCATCCACTTGCCAAGCCCTGGATCCATCCATGATGCAATCAGCACTCAATTCAGCAGTGCTTTCAGAGTTTCCAGTCTTATAATAACCTATAACAGTGAACTTCAGGCTGTAATAAAGTTTGATTATCTTCAGGGACATTTTCCATACTGGCATACTCACTTCCTCAAGCTATCCTTAAATCACTGAGCTTATTATCAATAATTTTGCATACATCAGTAACTGTAGAATTAAATAAATTGACCCAGTGTTGACTACATACAGTATGAAAATTTATGAGCAGTACCTATCAAGAGTCATGTAGAAGCCACCAGTAGGCCTGAATCAAATATGCTCAAAATTTTGTCCACAATGCTTTCCCAAAATTTTCACCTATTATGCTGCTATGTGTTCCCATTATACTTGCATTATGCTTCTAGGTTAGCAACATTTCTTACGACCATCTGGAAACATTTTAATCAGTGAATGCTTTATTAGAGTATTTCACTACAAAGTGACTGTTCTATTGGACAGTATCAACCTAAGGAGCTATGTACAATGCATTTGAGTGCTCTATTGCAATTTCCACTGACTGCTCTATTAGGGAGTGTCGATCTATTTCATGGAATTAAGCTCCACAGTTTGAAATATCCACCTAATAATTTTATGCTAACATTATGCTGGAATAGCCAGCCTACTATATATGCTTTTATTACGCTGGCACATATATTTGACACAGGCCTACCCACCAGTCTGGCTATTCTGGATATGTTTATTTTTTGAGTTTGCGGCAATGTACTGGCTTTTTTTGTGGTTGATATTTAAAGTGTAAAGAAACACATCAGCACATTTAGTACTGTAGCACCACAGGATCAAGTAAGTATACTTTTACTGATTGTATTCAATATGTACAGTAGCTACCTTCCTTAGTGTCCAACAGAATTGACTGAAATGATAAGTGTCTCTCTCCCTCATAAACTACTCCTACTCTACCACAACTACATGACATTCATCTATTGGATGGTGTTGATAGGATATCACATTGGATGTCTACATTACATGAAGTGCATTACAACGTTAATTCAACAGCTACGCTGCTAATATACTAATTAATATTTGTGACTGTCTCTGGGAAAACCGGTCTTATCGCCCATTGAAAAGTATCGAGAAACGTCGGTTTTAAATATTCAGTGTGTTGTAGCTGGCCAATGGTGGTAGCTACGCATACCAAATTTTCACACGTTTCAGAGCAATTTCTTACCTTCCTGATCATCCACTGAAGAAGTAGCCAACAGCTAAGTTTCCTGCCATTTTAGATAGTTTTTAAACCGAGGTTGTCTGTATCAGGCGAGCTCCAGAAGGGTGGAAGGCGGGGGCCCTGGAAGGTGGGCAAGATGGTGCATATCAAAACATATGTATGGGATTTGTCAAATCAAGCATTTTCAGGTGGTCAACATTAAAAGTTTTCAAAACACCGTGTTAAACCTTTGAAAATTAAGAATTATGCATTAAATAAATCTAATATCTGTTTAATATCTTTTTTGAAACCTCAACTTGGTAAAACAGGCTGATCATAAAATCTCATCATTCCTTGTCATTTGTTGTCCAATACAAAATACATGTATTTTACACTACACACAAAAACGCTAATTTACAACCTTTAACTCACAAAAGTTCTACAGCACACCATACAATAAAAGAAAGCCCTTGAATTTCTCTATCCAATTCAGACAGTACAAATGGGAAAATGTTGCCATAGCGACAGTTATTTACTGCTGATGATGACATAATACGCGCTCCATACATTAACCTATTGGAAAATTTAATTATCTCGGCGGAAAAATCCCAATTTACAAGTTGTTATCCTCAACCAAATTCGCTAAATTTGGTATCATTCTACGCAGCGAAGGATGCTTAATAAGACTCCGACCGTACAAATTGTTAAACAGGTTAGTTTAAAGAAATATGTTTAAAAACACGTGTTTTTACGGGCATTCTGAACACGTAGATTTCGCGGTACAAGGCTCCTTTTTAGCTTCCCCTTCGTTACTACACAAAGAACTTACACATGAATCGAATCGCCTTTCAACAAGGAATCTGATAAACCAAACTTCGTGTCTGTCAACCAAAGTACGCGGAAGTTATGGCGCCTTGTTTAGAAGACGGTGTTATTTTATACGAAACGGGCGTAACCCATTCGGAAATCCGGAATATCTTACCGGCACAAGTTTTGATATGGTTCAAAAATTGAAAAGAAACGTGTTGGGATGAATTGGGCCAAGTTATGGGCCATTCAGACCTCAGAATTGGCTAAAATGAAAGGAAATTTACAGCACAGGTCATTGTCCAGTACCACGGAGCTGTACAACCACACACAGCCATCTCCTGGTTGACCAGGGTTCCATCAAGACCCCAGACCACTCGTACAGCTCGCCACTGTGCTTTTAAAAAGCAGCCAGCAAAAGCAGGCCACTTTACTCTGGTCGACTGTGGCAGTGAAACTTGATAGTGCATTCATTAAGCTTTGTGTTTGTGAGAAAAAATCTAACTTCCTGTCTTGGGCGATAAGAATGGTTTTCGTAGATCCAGTCACATTTTAATTAGATGCTGTTGAGTATTTCCAATACAACTTCCAATGCTTGTGTTAACAGTAGTCATATTCCCTCCATCACAATCATGAACACTTGATCCATTACCACTAATAGTATTAACTTGATAACGTACATTAGATGGATGATAATGTCCAATATTAACATCTCCTGACTTAAGCTCTATCCTCTCATTATCTTCATGACCAAACTTAGTACATAACTTTCTTACAGGAACCATTACCATACTTGGTGAGCAATAGCTGATTTTACAGATATTTTTTTTCTTTTATGAAATCAAATAAAAGCAATCACTTGGTAAAATGAATTTAAATACTCTATAAATGTATTTTTTATCAGCACATACTGTTCACACTTAACTTTAATTGTAAACTAACATTTTTTGTAGACACTTATTAAATTTATGCATGTAGAAAATAGAAAACTGCTGGCTCTACTCTAGTATACAAAATCAATTTCTTCAACAGGAAAACGTGAAATGTACAGGATAAGTTATGCATACCTTGAGCAGGTTAGTTATATTGGAAATTTTTAAAATTCTGGTAGAAACTTATTGGAATGATTTGGGGTCTCTCTGAAGACATTTTTGGCTTGGTTATGCTTAAACAAGCTATTTTGAATGAAATGTAAGGCTGCTTTTCATGCAATTTTGTAGGGCAAAACTCCATGATCCCTACTATGCAGTACTACCATACTGTATGATGCTTACAGTAATTTGCCTTTATGTCTAATAAATGATATGCATTAACCAATAATTATAACTCACTCCATTATACAGGAACCATTAGCACCATACCTGGTAAGCAATACCATGGTTAATTTCATCACTGTAACCACAACTACATAAAAGCAACCAGTATGATAATAGCTTACAGTCTTGTAATTATAAATACATACAGTTCATGCATAACTTCAACTATATGTAGAAGTTAATTAGCTACAAAGCTGACAGCTCTAGCTACTGTATTATAGTATACAAATCAACTTAATCCCTAAGTGGATTGTGAACTTTGTAAAGTGTATAAGTCTGTATTGTGTGTGTTATGTCAGTTAATGACCACACATCTTAGAATTAGCTGCCATACACATGCATGTATGCTGTCAATATAAAGGCTTTATAGTACTACCATATATGTACATTACAGTGGAACCTCAGTTATCCGGATTCTTAGTTAACCGAATTACGGAAGTGACTGTTCTAATAGAGTAGTGAGTGTTCTATTAGGGTAGTTGAAAATACTGATATTTAAAAAAAATCTTTATGCTTTTTAAACACAGTTTCAGAGATATGGACTTTTCAGACTTATGGACCACCCCTGGTCCCAAGGGGTTTGAATAACTGTGGTTCCACTGTATGCAGTTAGTACAAAGTTTAACCAAATATGGTAAGCTGCCTACTGTACAGGAGTTAAGTCATTAATTAGTGGTTAGACTTCTCGTCTGATTGGAGGATATGGTACAAAAACAGTAGACAACAGTGAGCATTTATGAGTTCATATTCAGTTCACTACAGCTTGTCAGTGATGGGTGCCGTTTCAGTGGTACATTTCAGTGTTCTGCTCTCAGTAGTGTGTCTGGTATTAGTATTTGTTGGTGGTTGTTACTTACAGTCCTCATTGATACAGTTAAACACACAAGTCATGGAACAACAATATCACAATCAGGAGCAGGCTGAGCAACTCAACAAACAAATTATCAAACAAAATGATCAAATCAGTGAACAACAGTTAACTCAGTGGAACAACTGAACATCATTATAGATGTCTTACTGGATAGGAATGGAAAAGTAAGTGGTTATGCTAATAGTATAATGCGTGTAGATGTTTCATTAATATGTTTACAGTGCAAAGATCATTATGAGACTAGAGATAATACCATTCATCATGAAATAGTCAAGAGCGAAACCAACAATCACAAACTACAATTCAATCAGACAACACTATCATTAGACTGTTACATGGTAGAGATGGTGTACAAGGCAAAAATGGTAGAGATGGTCGTGATGGAATACCAGGTGTGAAAGGAGATGCTGGTCCTCATGGAGAAAAGGGAGATCAAGGAGCACTAGGACTAAAAGGAAACAAAGGAGGCCAAAGACCAAAGGGGATTCAAGGATCAAAGGGAGACCAAGAACTATCAGGGGCAAAAGGAGAAGGCAAGGATGGAAGAGATGGTCGTGATGGAGTACAGGGTATTGAGGGAGATGTTGGTCCTCGTGGAGATAAAGGAGATCAGGATTAACAGGACCAAAGGGACAACCTGCAAGAGGACTAGTGTATGTTCGATGGGGTCATGATTCTTGGGGCACAGCTAGTATATCCTGGGAGAGCTGCAGGATCAGTACAGGAGGTGGCAGTAATCCACGGTGTTTGCCACTAGATCCAAACTACTTGAAATATCATTCTGGAATACAAGACCATTATATATATATATATATATATATATATATATATATATGGAACAGAATATAGAGTTAGCAATGCAATTATGCAGGATATTTATGGTTCCAACATCCCATGTTCCATATGCTATGTGCCTACTAGTTCAACACTATATAAGATACCAGCAAAATACACTTGTCCAACAGGCTGGGAAACAGAGTAGTATGGATACTTAATGACATAGAGGTATCATCACTATAGATCTCAGTTTCTGTGTATTGATCACACAATGAAACCAGTACTAGGATCATCCCAAGCTACTCAATTGTGCACATATTTGACTGTGGAAGGAAGATGTGGCCCTTCCATGTCCTCCTTATGAAGAGACAAAAAAACTCACTTGTGCTGTTTGTACTAAGTGACTTTTGAGAAAGGAAATGTAGTTCACTCATTATGCATTGTACATGATTTATTCTGTGTGACAGTAGCCATTTAGTGTGCAGCAAAACTGTAGACTTTGAACACAGGGTACTATGAAATTTAGTACATTGGAGGCCTTGTATTGTGCCACCCAAGCAAGTCTAACTTACTTAGACTGCAGCTAATTGTTGTATTTTACAGCCGCACGTGACATGGGAAATGCATCAGTTAGTAGAAACAAGTCCCTTACTGTAATAAAATAGCTACAGTAGTACACACTTACTATCCAGTTAAATGCCGATGTGTTGCCATTGTTACAGGTGTGCTTTGCATTGCCCCAAAGTCAGGGATCTATTGATGAAAATAAGAGAGATACAAGATTTACTGTAGATGCCTGTAGCTAATGAAATTATGAAATTTGACATACATGTGCTATAAATTACTTTTACAACATGTATGCGCTTGTATGCCTGTAGGTACATATATAGCCACAACTTACACTTTACCTGTGGATGGCCGGTATGAGCAACATAGTCTATAGTTACTACAATGAAATACGTAGTGTATAATTTTACATAGCATACATGTAGTTATGTGTACATATGTAACATCTTCAGCTACATCAAAAAGTTAAAGTAGCCAATTATTGATACATAATGTGGTTGTCATGAATAAGCTAGCATACTTTGTTAGATCAGCATCAATAGCTAAACTGGAGTCTCGATTAGCTTTTTGCAAGTCACTGAAATTTTCCAAACTTCACTCACTATTACCCAGCTGCACAGCTTGAGACTTACGAACATGTAAAAGAAATGAATAGTATAAGCACAGCTGCTGTGGTGTGGTGCAGCTAGTTTCTTACTCAATGGTGATGTAGTTTCAAGTTATATGTGTAATAAAATAAAAACACAATGTAAGTAAGGTAATCCAAAGACTTCAGCACAAGTTGCTGTAAGACCTTCAGTGCTGGTCACTGTAAAGCTTTAATAATGATGTTGAATTTCAGCTTTAAGGAATTTCCTCACATTATACAACATTAACATAAATACTGTACACATACGGTTGTACTACAGTTATGTAAAATGACAATTTGATAAATATTGTTAACCTAAGACACCTGAACATAGTGGGTGGAATACAGGGATGTAGCCAGAATTTTTAAAGGGGGTTTCCATCAGGAACACGAAGTTACCAGCAGTAGAGGACAGCTCCAAGTTATGGAGAGATCTTGAATAATTTAATGGTCCAAAACTCAACAGATTGCTGTAACTCAATGGATGAGTAAGTGTGATGGTTAATTGTACATTATTTCACATAATCCCCCCCCCCCCCCCGCCCCCGGACACAGCTATGTAGTTAGCTATTGGTGCTACACATACAGAGATGAATCCAGTAACATAAATGGAATGATTTGAGACAGCCAAAGAATTATTTTGCTACATTTTATTACCTTGTACACACAAGTACATGATATAAACACAGTAGGTCTATCTATCTGTCTGTCTGTCTGTTTGTCTGTCTGTCTGTCTGTCTATCTATCTGTCTATCTATCTATCTATCTATCTATCTATCTATCTATCTATCTATCTATCTATCTATCTATCTATCTATCTATTCCCATGCATGACTAAAAAACTGCTGTCTGGCAGTAGAAGCTCATAAGCTCATGTTCAGTTTTACATCATCCACATTAATTTTATAATGTATTACTCTATAGCTTTATAGAAATATTCCTTCCTTCATAAAAAAAACCAAAACTTTGTCATTTGCAGCTATAAAGTTCCTTATCACATTAAAACCTGTCAATACTTGATGAATGCTCTACTTTTCTACTTCATTTGAGCTAGTATAGGTGACTGCTCTATTAGAATATCTCAATCTTCAAAGCTTTCAAGAGGATTTATGCCCTCTCTTAGATTCTTTCCTGAGAGATGAACGTAAGTTTTATGGTACTTGTGCTGTACTGTATACTGTTACTCATTTACTCTTGTATTGCCAAACTTAGTGAATTAGCTCAGCAGCTTTTGTAGAAATCTTAGGAATCTAAATTTCAATGGAGAATTTTCTGAAACCCTTGGAAATCTCTTCCCTATGCACCTGCTGACAGTATATGGTACAATTTTAAAGTGACAGTGTTTTGAATATGTAATTTATGTAGTGCACCAAGGCATAGCTGGCAATCATATTAGCAGTTAGCTATTTACGCAGCTAGTGATGAATTTTTGTCACTCCTGGTTAAAATGGCAAACTATGAAGCATGATCATTATCCTAAGTTGAAATTCTTTAAAATTCAGACTGGTTTCTGGAATACTTTTTTATTACGTTTATAGCATTTTCCTATAAAAAAGGATTTTGTGAAATCCGTTCTGCAGGAAATGTAATTTGCATCACATAATTGTGTAGTATCAATAAAATTTTGATAGGGTGTCAGTCCAGTCATACTTAGCTACCAGAAATATCAAATGCTGATGTAACTTGCACTGTGTGTTAGCCAAATATCCTCTAAACAGCACTGCAATGTATTAGTATGATACCTGCAAAAATGTCAAAAAAGAGTGTGGACAATATTTTCAATACAGCAGCTATCATTGTGTGAATGATGCAATCACCATAGGCCATGTGTTGAGTCTGCTGACACAAAAATGAAAACATGTGGACTCAGACCCACAATGGGATAGTCTTCTAAGCAGATACTGGCTCCTTCCATGTCCTCCTTATGAAGAGGCCAAAGAGCTCACATGTTGCCAGTGGCATAGCTAGCCCTGAAGGATTGGTTGGGCACAGCTAGATTTTAGGTAAAGACCAAAAAAAAAAAAAAAAGGTTGACACTTTATTACTAGGGTCATCTGGGGGCATGCCCCCAAGAAAAATTGTTTAAGTCAAACCCTCTAAAGTTGAATTTTAGAGCAATTTAAGCAGTTGATCATTTATTATCATGCTAATAATGCTTGACTCTTGTATTAGGGTGACTACTCTATTAGGGTATTTCGATCGCGCTTGAATAGTTTCTGCAAATTGAGTTGGTAGGGCACTAAAGCTGATTGGTTGGACCTGTGCCCTACAAGTCCCCACCTTAGCTACGCCTCTGCATGTTGCAGTACTGTGTGACTACACTGTATATGTATTACATGATGCAAAACAACTTTACAGCTGAATATCATACATAATACATACATTATAATGATTAGTCCCAATAATAATAATATTGAGCAGTCATACCACAGCATAGTACTACACATTTAATTTTTGCCACATTGTAAGTGGGTACATGACGTGTATAAATATGGTAAAGGTCTTACAACTTATTAACTTGTAACAGTAATGACTTAGAATCATGACTGCTTACTGGCTTATAGAAAACAAACAGTGAGATAGTCCACATAACCAGCAATGTATATATTTAACATCTGATTGTTTACTATGTGGCTTTTATACTCATACATCATTATCTTAGAATCATGGCATTTTGTTGTGTCTGCATTAGGCTATCTTCAAACTATTGCATACCAGCTGTATGTAATCAGTTGTTGATATATTTTACCCTCACAAAACATACTATTATTAGTTTTCTGTAACATTAGTTGAGGTTGTAGTTACAATGTCCATGGGGTATTAAGCACTACGTATAACTCATTGCTTGTTTATTGAACAAGAATAATGAAAATAAAAGGAGTTGATGATTATTATTAAATTACATGTACTTGCTAAGTATTATAAATACAAAATGAATTCAAACTTACCACTTTCAGCACAGCGCATAGATGTTATTTTTCTAAGAATATACTTATTTTTTTCAATAACTATATGTACATTATACATATATTGCAACTGACTAATTGAGTTTGCTTAATTCTTGGTAGAAGTCTGAATAATTGAGTAGTTTCAAATTCACATACAGTATATTTATTATTGTCTTGTACAATTGAAGCACCCCATACATATTTGTATGGAATAACAACACATACACCTAGTATGGCCTCTACAAGTATTATATATAAAGCGGAATACCTGTTGGTGAACTGAAATTGTGTCAATATCAAATCAGGTCAATAACAGAAGTACGTGCATGAGTGTTTATATGTAGTAAATCAAAGTATGGAATTTGTATCTTAGTACTGTACATAATATTTATGAATATTACCAATCTTACTGTACATACATCAGGTTTACATGTTACTGTACCAAATTTGGTGCTATATAATTCAGTATGTACATAGCTACATATTTTTTAGATTACACAGAGACATAAATTATGTGTGCTTGTGTGCATTTGCATAGTTGTGGTTGACATGGGTAGATGGTTGTTAAATACTGCCTCCATGCATAGGTATATCCTGTTGGTTTGAGATCAACATGACTTTGCTAATGCTACTACTGTCATTATTACTGTTACATACTGCAGATAGTTCAGTCTATACCGTGATACCTGATGATCACTACTATCCTAACACTACATGTCATCATTGTCATAACCTACAACACTACCTGCTCAATGCCACCAAATACTTCACCGCTAACACTCAACTACTCTTCCTACCAGGAATACATCACCTTAACACTGATCTCATCATACAAAATGTTCACAACATTTCACTCATTGGTATAAATCCAAACACAGTTATCCATTGCAATTCATCGGTTGGTGTAGTTATGGCAAACGTTGTTAGTGTGGTTGTGACAAACATGATATTTAGTAATTGTTCTTGTAATTCAATTGAGGTAATGGATATCACCAGAACTTATAAATATGTATCAGTGATGGTGATAAACTGTTATTATGTACTCTTGCAGAAAGTGATGATTTTAAGTCACGAAAAATTGAGTTTACTAGCTGTTAATGTTTTAGGGGAATTGACCATTGACAGCCTCAAAAGTAAGAAAATTCAACTGATTTACAATGATTTGGATACTGCAAATGAGCAAGTACAGCTAACCTATCATGTCAGGATTATCCGGTTTGATCTTCTATCAAAAGTAGAGAGTATTAAGGATTTGGTTTCACATTACTATATTTTGAATGACACAAGATTATTTGATTTACTTGTAGATTCTATATTTAACAGCGCAGATGGTGACAATGGAATCATAGTGGGGCTACAGCAAACTTCGTATAACATAACAATTCTCCTTATAAATACCAATTTTTCAAACCTGAAAAACTACATTGTTTTATCAATTTACCTTACCAGTTCTAGCACTGCTATAGAGAATTTAATTTCCATAATAAATTGCAACTTCAAAAATAATAATTCTGGATATCAAGTAAAGGCTTTGGTAGGCATACAAATATTTGCACACTATATCTCATCAGTTAGTGAAAGAAATCGAATAGTTTTTCAGAATTGTAGCTTTGTAAACAACACTTACACTGCAGGTAGTATAATAAAAGTTAAAGATCATAGAGAAACATTCATTAAATTCATGAAAATAGCAAAAATTTCTGTCACTATTATTGGATGTCTGTTTCAGGGGAATACAACGCAGTTCATAAGATTTGAATCACAGTCACCACACCATGAAATTTTGTTTATTGAAAATACCAAATTTATGTCTTGCTATCATATAGCATACAGTTCTGTCACTTTGTCCAATGTTAATCTTATTCTTAAGGGACCAGTAATATTCCATAAAGTAAGAGTACAGCAGAGTTTAATAAATACATATAATGATATAATGGTTTATGATTACATAGAAATATCCAACACTATAGCAAACAACCTGATAAGTGGAGGAGCATATTTCAATATTAAGGTTACAGAATACACACGTATTAATGTTATCAACAGTACATTTGAAAAAGAAATCTTTCTCATTAATAATGACTGTAAGCTCCAGCATTCAGTGTATCCACCTTGCTTTTTTCAATTCTACAAAAGTCACAAGAAAGAAAAGGGCAACCAAAATCCAATGGTTACAATAACATCTACTTCAGCTACAAGTGTGTTCAACAATATTGTAGGAAATGTTAACTGCAGATGGTACCCTAATTCACTTTTCTATGGATTGAACCCACTTACAGTGTACCCAAAGCACATTCAACTACACGTTAACAAAAGTTCAATTCTTTTATTTACCACTGGATTGCTGTGTCATTGTACGGATGAAGTGCAGCCTAGTTGCTCCACTAATAATATAGGACCAATATATCCTGGCCAACACATAAAATTACATTTTGCGTTAAACTCAATAATAACCTCAAGCACTAAAACACCAATAATAATAAAAAGTTTTGTGAAAAACTCACCACATAGTGTATGTCAGGTATCATCGATGTTTGAAGCAGAACAAAGAGTAACACAAAACTGCACAGAAGTAAATTACAGTATCCTATCAGAGAATAAATCACTCTGTATGCTAGTTCTTTACAACACTGATTACAGATATCCAACTATCTATTATGTAAAACTTTCAAAATGTCCACCAGGTTTTTCTTTTGATAAATTAGAAAAGAGCTGCCAGTGTGATAAACTACTTCAATCAACTTTTAAGTTAAATGCAAGATGCAACATTAATAATCAGACAATACAACGTCCTGCTAACAGTTGGATAGGTAGTACCACCACAAGGAATTCTTACATTTATCACATTTGCCTTCACTGTCCATTACACTACTGTCTTCCATACTCATCACACCTAAACTTCTCCACTCCTAACTCACAGTGTCAGTTTAACAGATCTGGTGTCTTGTGTGGGCACTGCCCACATGGCTTCAGCACTGTGTTTGGCTCCTTGGACTGTAAACATTGCTCCAATATCTACCTGACATTGACTGTACCAATTGCAATAGCAGGTCTTGTGTTGGTCCTGGTATTATTTCTCCTCAACCTCACAGTAACAGATGGTACCATAAATGCATTTATACTATACGCCAACATCATCAGCATCAACACTCCAGTGTTCTTTCTTCATCTTGATGGGTTTGTGCCTGCATACACCTTCATCTCACTTGCTAACCTCGACTTTGGTGTACAAACATGTTTCTATAATGGTATGGATGACTATGCTAAGATGTGGCTACAATTATCATTTCCAGCCTATCTCGTTTTCATTGCTACATCACTCATTATAACAAGCAGATACTCACCCAAAGTACAGAGGCTCACTGCTCGTAGAGGGTTGCCGGTACTTGCTACTCTCTTCCTCTTGTCATATACTAAGGCTCTTCGCATTGTATCCAGTGTCTTGTTCTCATACTCCACAATAACTCATCTACCCAGTAAACATACTACACTGGTGTGGTCAATAGATGCTACTCTACCACTATTTGGGGTGAAATTCACTATAATGTTTATAATGTGCATCATCATCTTCCTCATGTTGGTGCCATTTAATGCCACCTTACTGATCACAAAAACCATGTCCCATTTTAATATTGTTACTAAATTTAGACCACTAATTGACGCTTATCAAGGGCCATACAAATGTCAGTATTATTACTGGGCAGGGGCACAGTTGTTAATAAGAATTGTATTCTTTGCTATATCATCAGTAGACAGAAACCTGAACCTTACAATTGGTATGCTATTACTCAGCCTTATAACAACTGTACAAGGAGTTGTAGGTCCTTACAAAAATAAAACTAGAAACTACCATGAATTGGCTTACATGCTCAACCTTCATGGATTGTACACCATCACATTGTACCTTCAGGACACCACTAGTACCATGGCTGTTAATGTATTGGTTGCTATGGCTACACTTCATTTCAGTATTATCATAATGTATCATATTAACACCTACATGTGTGATGGAGTGATCAAAAGGAAACTAAACAAGAGTGTTGTCACACTAATAAGATGGATGAAACAGTCATCAGTGAAACACCAAAAGTTTCAGCTTGAAGACAAGACTCAGAACAGGATCCCTGAAGTGGCATTTAACTATTGTGAGTTCCAGGAACCACTTGTGGGTGTGGACTAAATGGAAGACTTGCATATAGTTGGTGATACATGAACTGTACATACAAAAATGCCAACAATTTACACATTATTAAACTGTACAGCATGTAATGTAAGTAAGAACGTTCATATTGATTACTTTATAATTTGAGAATGATCAACTATTTTTAGTGGTAATTCTTGACCTGACATATACAGGGACCACAACGTTGGATGACTGGTTGAAGCTAGCTAGTGGTGCTATAAAGTTGAATTTCAGGAGAGGGGATCTCTGGGTGCAGCCCCCAGAAACTGTACAATTTTTGCTTTAAATTTGTTGCTAAAACATGGAAATGTTAAACCCACAGTGTAGCACTCCTGATCTTTACCGTAACTTTCCACTGAGATTTTTTTTCAAATATTGTTTCTCAACAGGGAGGTGGGGGGCCCATGACTCCTCTTACAATTACTTATTGCTATTTCCCAACAATAAGTAATTATTTTGTTAGCATTACATAATATTATACAAAATTATACTGTAATTTTCATTGTATCAACAGATTATTTAATACATATTTGATGAGGAAATATTAAAGTGTCAGCGTTTAATTTAAAGTATGAATTCATTGAGAAAGCTGGTAACTATTATGCTTTTATGTTCATACTCTATTTTAAACTCATTGTTTATGTTTGAAATTAATAAACAATGCTGTATTTAAGCTTAATACACATGTATATGTGCACATTGTGTATGTGTGTGAAAATAATATTTTGACAGTGCTTGTAAATATACATTATAATCATCATACGTAGCACTAGTTTTAAAAGTAGTGGAGAAATAGTAAGTGCATGGAGCAGTGTGCAGTGGAGTGATTATACATACTAGAATCTAGATAAAGCAAAGGCAATGTTACAGGAGTGAAACAACATAAACATCGATATCCTGTCCAGTGTCCGGGCTAATCTAGGAACTAGCAAAGAGAGGTACACACCCATGTAATATGTAATGGGGGTTAGGGTTTGTATACCACAGAGACATCATTCAACCATCATTCTTGAAATAATACTTATTATAACATCTAAATCAGGTTAAGCAGATGCCACTAGACCATCAAATTCAAACAAGATTGGTAGGAACCCACAACCCCAAGATTTGTGGGCTATAGCTACTTACAAATATTGCACTACAAAAGTCATAATTGCCTTCATACAAATGATCACTCTAATAGAACAGCCATTGTATTCACGTGTCTGATATACACAGTGGCAGATCCAAAGGGTACGACACTCTAATAGAGCAGTCAGTCAATTATTCAGTCACCGCAACTGTATATAACACTATTACGAATCCTCCACTGAGTATGAAAACTTGCATCTGCAACACCGACCCATGACACACTTTTGCTACATAGCCTGCTAGAATTTTCTTCCAAATTCACTTGGTTGTTTGTATGTCATTGACAATTTACTTTTGGCTCATAGCTGAATTCACAACTGTCACTGATCCCTACATACAGCTCTTGATCAATGTAGACCCACTTATATAGAAAGTATGATTTATTAGATGAAACTACTCTATATACATCAAAAGTTTCTGTCCTTAAACATTATTATTATTATTATTATTATTATTATTAACACTTTACAGTGACCAGCACTGAAGGTCTACAACAACATGTGCTGCAGCCTTAGGATTACCTAACCTAGTTTCAAGGACTTAGACTTAATGACTTATACAGTAGCTGGAAAGGTGTAACAGAAAAGGGGCCAAAGTAAGGAAAAAAATCCCTCCAGCCCCAGGAATCGAACTGCAGGTCACCCAATATCTAGTCGGGGCCACACTCAGTCTTCCTCCAGGAGGGATGGATTTTCTTCCTTAATCCTAAGGTATTTATTATTAACACTTTACAGTGACCAGCACTGAAGGTCTACAACAACATGTGCTGCAGCCTTAGGATTACCTAACCTAGTTTCAAGGACTTAGACCTAATGACTTATACAGTAGCTGGAAAGGTGTAACAGAAAAGGGGCCAAAGTAAGGAAAAAACCTTAGCTTTTGGGAGGCACAGCCCCCTACTTTATAAAGCTACAGTACTTATTATGGTGCATCCCCTTGCCAAGCCCTGGATCCATCCATGGCGCAATCAGCACTCAATTCAGCAGTGCTTTTTCAGAGTTGCCAGTCTTATAATAACCTATAATAGTGAACTTCAGGCTGCAATAGAGTATGGATATCTTCAGGGACATTTTCCATACTGGTATACTCAATTCCTCAAGTTATCCTTAAATCACTGAGCTTATTATCAATAATTTTGCATACATCAGTAACTGTAGAATTAAATACATTGACCTGGTATTGACTACATACAGCATGAAAATCTATGAGCAGTACCTATCAAGAGTCATGTAGCACCCACCAGTAGGCCTGAATCAAATATGCTCAAACTTTTTCCCACAGTGCTTTTAGGAAATTCACAAAATTTTCAACTATTATGCTGTTATGTGTGCTCCCATTATCCTTGCATTATGCTACTAGGTTAGTAACATTTCTTACAATGATCTTGGGACATTTTAATCAGTGAATGCTCTATTAGAGTATTTCACTACAAAGTGATTGTTCTATTAGACAGTATCAATTTAAGGAGCTACGTATGTACAATGCATTTGAGTGCTCTATTCAGTTTATAGTTCCACTGACTGCTCTTTTAGAGAGTGTCGATCTATTTCATGGAATTAAGCTTCAGAGTTTGAAATATCCACCCAATAATAATTTTATGCTAACATTATGCTGGTCCAGGAATAGCCAGCCTATTATGCTTTTATTACGATGTGGTTGATATTTAAGGTTTTTTAAAGTGTAAAGAAACACACTAATACTGTAGCACTACAGGATCAAGTAAGTATACTTTTACTGATTGTATTCAATATGTACAGTAGCTACTTTCCTTAGTGTCCAACAGCATTGACTGAAATGATATTCATGACCAAACTTAGTACATCACCTTCTTACAGGAGCCATTACTTGGTGAGCAATAGTTGATTTTACAGATATTTTTTTCTTTTATGGAATCAAATAAAAGCAATTGCTTGGTAAAATGAATTTAAATACTGTGTAAATGTATTTTTTATAAAGTACATACCGTTCACACTTAACATTAATTGTAAGCTAACATTTTTTGTAGACACTTATTAAATTTATGCATGTAGAAAATAGAAAACTGCTGGCTCTACTCTAGTATACAAAACCAATTTCTTCAATAGGAAATGTGAAATGTACAGGGTAAGTTATGCATACCTTGAGCAGGTTAGCTAATAAGGAAACTTTTAAAAGTTTAGTAGAAAATTTGATTTTGAATGATTTGGGGTGTCTCTGAAGACATATCTGGCTTGGTTATGCTTAAACAAGCTATTTTGAATGAAATGTGAGGCTGGCTTTCATGCAATTTTGTAGGACAAAACTCAATGATCCCTGCTACGCAGTACTACCATACTGTATGATGCTTACAGTAATTTGCCTTTATGTCTAGTATTATATTGACTGAAATGATATGCATTAGCCAATAACTCACTCCACTATACAGGAACCATCACCACCATACTTGGTAAGCAATACTTGACTTTATCATGGTTAATTTCATCACTGTAACCGCAACTACGTAAAAGCAACCAGTTGATAATAGCTTATAGTCTTGTAATTATAAATACATATAGTTCATGCATAACTTCAACTATATGTAGAAGTTAATTAGCTATAAAGCTGACAGCTCTAGCTACTGTACAAATCCCTGAGTAGATTGTGAACTTTGCAAAGTGCATAAGTCTGTATTGTGTGTGTTATGTCAGTTAATGACCACACATCTTAGAATTAGTTACCATACTCATGCATGTATGCTGTCAATATAAAGGCTTTTATAGTACTACCATATATGTACATTATGCAGCTAGTACAAGGTTTAACCAAATATGGCAAGCTGCCTACTGTACAGGGGTTAAGTCATTAATTAGTGGTTAGACTTCTTGTCTGATTGGAGGATACAGTATAAAACAGTAGACAACAGTGAGCATTTATCAGTTTATATTTAGTTCACTACAGCTTGTCAGTGATGGGTGCTGTTTCAATGGTACATTTCAGTATTCTGCTCTCAATAGTGTGTCTGGTAGTAGTATTTGTTGGTGGTTGGTACTCACAGTCCTCATTGATAAAGTTAAACACACAAGTCATGGAACAACAATATCACAATCAGGAGCAGACTGAGCAATTCAACAAACAAATTATCAAACAAAATAATCAGATCAGTGAACAACAGTTACAACTGAAACAACTAAACATCATCATAGAAGTCTTACTGGATAGGAATGGAAAAGTAAGTGGTTATGCTAATCGGAATAGTATAATGTGTGTAGATGTTTCATTAATTTGTTTACAGTACAAAGATAATTACGATACTAGAGATAATACCAGCCATCATGAAATAGTCAAGAGAGAAAACCAACAATCACAAACTACAATTCAATCAGACAACACTATCATTAAACTGTTACATGGTAGAGATGGTGTGCAGGGCAAAAATGGTAGAGATGGTCGTGATGGAATACCAGGTGTGAAAGGAGATGCTGGTCCTCATGGAGAAAAGGGAGATCAAGGAGCACTAGGACTAAAAGGAGACAAAGGAGGCCAAGGACCAAAGGGGATCCAAGGGTCTAAGGGAGATCAAGGATTAAAGGGAGACCAAGGACTATCAGGAGCAAAAGGAGAAGGCAGGGATGGAAGAGATGGTCGTGATGGAGTACAGGGTATCGAGGGAGATGTTGGTCCTCGTGGAGATAAAGGAGATCAAGGATCAACAGGACCAAAGGGAGAACCTGCAGGAGGACTAGTCTATGTTCGATGGGGTCATGATTCTTGTCCTAGTAATGGGGCACAGTTAGTATATTCTGGGAGGGCTGCAGGACCAGTGTGGAACAGTAAAGGAGGTGGCAGTAATCCACAATGTTTGCCACTAGATCCAAACTACCTGAGATATCAATCTGGAATGCAAGACCATTCTTATATATATGGAGCAGAATATAGAGTTAGCAATGCAATTATGCAGGATATTGATAGTTCCAGCATCCCGTGTGCCATATGCTATGTGCCTACTAGATCAGCACTATATATGATACCAGCAAAATACACTTGTCCAACAGGCTGGGAAACTGAGTACCATGGATACTTAATGACTGAGAGGCATCATCACTACAGATCTCAGTTCCTGTGTATTGATCACACAATGAAACCAGTAATAGGATCATCCCAAGCTACTCCATCATGTACATATTGGACTGTGGAAGGAAGATGTGGATCCCTTCCATGTCCTCCTTATGAAGAGACAAAAGAACTCACTTGTGCTGTTTGTACTAAGTGACTTTTGAGAAAGGAAATGTAGTTCACTCATTATGCATTGTACATGATTTATTCTGTATGACAATAGCCATTTAGTGTGCAGCAAAACTGTAGACTTTGAACACAGGGTACTATGAAATTTAGTACATTGGAGGCCTTGTATTGTGCCACCCAAGCAAGTCTAACTTACTTAGACTGCAGCTAATTGTTGTATTTACAGCTGCACGTGACACGAGAAATGGATCAGTTAGTAGAAACAAGTCCCTTACTGTAATAAAATAGCTACAGTAGTACACACTTACTATCCAGTTAAATCCCCATGTGTAGGTGTACTTTGTACAGGTATTGCCCCAAAGTCAGGTATCTATTGATGAAAACAAGAGAGATACAAGATTTACTGTAGACACCTGTAGCTGATGAAATTATGAAACTCGACATACATGTGCTTTAAATTACTTTTACAACATGTAGTACTTGTATGCCTGTAGGTACATATATAGCCACAACTTACACTTTACGTGTGGATGGCTGGTATGAGCAACATAGCCTATAGTTACTTCAATGAAATACGTAGCATATAATTTTACATAGCGTACATGTAGCTATGTATGTAACATCTTCAGCTACATCAAAAAGTTAAAGTAGCCAATTATTGATACATAATGTGGTTGTCATGAATAAGCTAGCGTGCTTTGTTAGATCAGCATCAATAACTAAACCAAAGTCTTGATTAGCTTTTTGCAAGTCACTGAAATTTTCCAAACTTCATTCACTATTACCCAGCTGCACAGCTTGAGACTTACAAACATGTAAAAGAAATGAGTAGTATAAGCACAGCTGCTATGGTGTGGTGCAGCTAGTTTCTGACTCAATGGTGATGTAGTTTCAAGTTATATTTGTAATAAAATAAAAACACAATGTAAGTAAGGTAATTCAAAGACTTCAGCACAAGTTGCTGTAAGACCTTCAGTGCTGGTCACTGTAAAGCTTTAATAATGATGTTGAATTTCAGCTTTAAGGAATTTCCTCACATTATACAACATTAACATAAATACTGTACACATACGGTTGTACTACATTTATGTAATTAAATGACAATTTTATAAGTATATGTAATAGGATGGATGGCTGTGGTATTCGGGATTAATAGTGCGAGCATTGTAAACAGGAAGGAGTAAAATAGTGCGAGGCGAAGCCGAGCACTATTTCCTTCCTGTTTACAATGCGAGAACTATTAATCCCGAATACCACAGCCATCCATCCTATTGCAAATTAATCCGACAACCATAGCAACTGTTACTAGGCAACAGAAATTTTAAAAATAACCACTGCAAAAGTCCGATCACACTTAGCAACCGTTGCCTGGCAACCGTTGCTATGGTCGCGAAATGACTTTTAACTTAGCAACGGTTACCTAGCAACCGTTGCTAAGCAACCATATTGTGTCATACCTTGGGGCATCTATCACTATGGTAACAATGGTTGTTAAATCGGACATTTACTTCTAATATAAACACACCACACTATTTTAGCCAATCAAATTAGTATTATAGATTTTTGTCATGGGACCTTGACAAACAAGTGTAATACTAATTCTATTGGCTAATCGCTTGACGTATTTCAATATAATACGTCAAGCTGCTATTGAGAGTATTATACAGTAACACATTCAGTTGTTGGATTAATATTGTTAACCTAAGACACCTGCACATAGTGGGTGGTATACAGGGATGTAGCCAGAATTTTTACAGGGGGTTTACAACAGAAACATGAAGTTACCAGCAGTAGAGAACAACTCCAAGTTACTGAGAGATCTTGAATAATTTAATGGTCCAAAACTCAACAGATTGCTGTAACTTAATGGATGAGTAAGTGTGATGGTTAATTGTACGTTATTTCACATCCCCCCCGGGACAGAGCTATGTAGTTAGCTATTGGTGCTACACATACAGAGATGAATCCAGTAAGATAAATGGAATGACTTGAGACAGTCAAAGAATTATTTTGCTACATTTTATTGCCTTGTACACCCAAGTACATGATATAAACACAGGAGGTGTATCTATCTGTCTATCTATCTATTCCCATACATGACTAAAAAACTGCTGCCTAGCAGTAGAAGCTCATAAGCTCATATTCAGTTTTGCATCATCCACATTAATTTTATAATGTATAATTCCTACTCTAGAAATATTCCTTCCTTCATAAAAAAACCAAAACTTTGTCATTTCCAGCTATAAAGTTCCTTATCACATTAAAACCTGTCAATACTCAATGAATGCTCTACTTTTCTACTTCATTTGAGCTAGTATAGGTAACTGCTCTATTAGAATATATATCACAATCTTAAAAGCTTTCAAGAGGATTCATGTCTCCTCTTAGTTTCTTTCCTGAGAGATGAACGTAAGTTTTATGGTACTTGTGCTGTACTGTATACTGTTACTCATTCACTCTTGTATTTCCAAACTTAGTGAATTAGCTCAGTAGCTTTTGTAGAAACCTTAGGAATCTAAATTTCAATGGAAGATTTTCTGAAACCCTTGGAAATCACTTCCCTATGCACCTGCTGATAGTATATGGTACAATTTAAAAGTGACATTGTTTTGAATATGTAATTTATGTATAGTGCATCAAGGCATAGCATGCAGGCAATCATGAACACCTGTTAGCAGTTAGCTATTTTAATAATTATGTTTATATGCAGCTAGTTATAAATTTTTGTCACTCCTGGTTAAAGTGGCAAACTATATGAAGCATGATCAGTATCCTAAGTTGAAATTCTTTAAAATTCAGACTGGTTTCTGGAATACTTTTTAATCACTTTTATTGCATTTTTCCTGTAAAAAAGGATTTTGTTAATCCGTTCTGCAGGAAATGTAATTTGCATCACATAATTGTGTAGTATCAATAAAATTTTGATAGGGTGTCAGTCCAGTCATGCTTAGCTACCAGAAATATCAAATGCTGATGTAACTTGCACCGTATGTTAGCCAAATATTCTCTAAACAGCACTGCAATGTATTAGTATGATACCTGCAAAAATGTCAAAAAAGAGTGTGAACAATATTTTCAATACAGCAGCTATCATTGTGTGAATGATGCAATCACCATAGGTCATGTGTTGAGTCTGCTGACACAAAAATGAAAACATGTGGACTCAGACCCACAATGGGATAGTCTTCTAAGCAGATACTGGCTCCTTCCATGTCCTCCTTCTGAAGAGGCCAAGGACTCACATGTTACAGTACTGTGTGACTACACTGTATATGCATTACATGATGCAAAACAACTTTACAGCTGAATACCATACATAATACATACATTATAATGCTTAGTCCCATAATAATTATATTGAGCAGTCATACCACAGCATAGTACTACACATTTAATTTTTGCCACATTGTAAGTGGGTACATGACGTGTATAAATATGGTAAAGGTCTTACAACTTATTAACTTGTAACAGTAATGACTTAGAATCATGACTGTTTACTGGCTTATAGAAAACAAACAGTGAGATAGTCCACATAACCAGCAATGTATATATTTAACATCTGATTGTTTACTATGTGGCTTTTATACTCATACATCAGTATCTTAGAATCATGGTATTTTGTTGTGTTTGCATTAGGCTATCTTCAACTGATTACATACCAGCTGTATGTAATCAGTTGTTGATATATTTTATCCTCACAAAATATACTATTATTAGTTTTCTGTAACATTAGTTGAGGTTGTAGTTACAATGTCCATGTGGTATTAAGCAACTACGTATAACTCATTACTTGTTTATTGAACAAGAGCAATGAAAATAAAAGTTGATGATTATTATTAAATTACATGTACTTGTTAAGTATATAAATACAAAATGAATTCAAACTTACCACTTTCAGCACAGTGCATAGATGTTATTTTTCTAAGAATGTACTTATTTTTTCAATAACTACTGTATAAGTACATTATACATATCAATAAATTATGCTGTTATATTGACTACTTAGCTCTTGGTAGAAGTCTGAATAATTGAGTGGTTTCAAATTCACATACAGTATATTTATTATCGTCTTGTGTAATTGAGGCACCCTATACATATTTGTATGGAATAACAACACATACACCTACTATGGCCTCTACAAGTATTATATATAAAACCGTATGTTTATTTCCAATATGAATACCTGTTGGTGAACTGAACTTGTGTCAATATCAAATCAGGCCAATAACAGAAGGTGCATGAGTGTTTATATGTTGTAAATCAAAGTATGGAATTTGTATCTTAGTACTGTACATAATATTTATGAATATTGCCAATCTTACTGTACATACATCAGGTTTACATGTTACTGTACCAAATTTGTTGCTATATAATTCAGTATGTACATAGCTACATATTTTTTTAGATTACACAGAGACATAAATTATGTGTGCTTGTGTGCATTTGCATAGTTGTGGTTGACATGGGTAGATGTTTGTTAAATACTGCCTCCATGCATAGGTACATCCTGTTGGTTTGAGATCAACATGACATGTTTACTGCTACTATTGTCATTGTTACTGCTACATACTACTAGGCTTGCACCAATTATGCCGGCATAAGCTCGAGTATAATAGGCTAGCAAAAGCATCAAGCATTATGCAAGCATAATAAGGCGATTTTCAAAAAACCTACACCCCACCGTTTGGTGGGGTTCAGAGCAGGCATAGTATCACTGTGTGCTGTTGATCTAGGAACAATCAGTGGCAAGGATGGATTGTCCAAACCACTTGATGAACAGGAGTCACTTGGCAGGTAACTGGAGGAACTTGACAAACCGGAGACACTTAACATGCTCAATGGACTGGAGACACTTGATTGACTTGAGACACTCAACCAGCTAGAAGGACTGGTGACACTCAAAGGTCTTGATGGACTCAATGGGCTGAAGGCATTGCTGATGATATCTGACTGGTTAGTGACATTTGACAGACTGGTAATGTCCGACACACTGGTGACACTCGACAGACTAGTGACACTGGACACACTGGACACACTGGACACACTGATGACACTCGACAGACTAGTGACACTGGACACACTGGTGACACTTGACAGACTAGTGACTTTTGACAGACTTTGATATTAGACAGAATAGAGACATTCAACAGGCTGGTGATCCTCGACAGGCTGTAGACAATGGGCATCGAGACACTTGACACGATGGAGACACTTGATATTGATGTGCTCTTCTGAGCTGTTTTACAAAAGTCTGTGCTACAAACAGTATCGGGCTGTAAAATCATCTTCACAAAAGAAAGGAGGGCATGAGGTGCTTGGCTAGACACTTTCGTGCAAATGCTGATGCTAGACCTGAGGCGCTATATAAATTTCTAATAGATAAGAGCCGCTTCAGATAGGTCATGCACTTGATTCACTTGTTCTGAAATCATGACAGACTGACTTCATAAAGAAATCATCGTGACACTCCCTGAACTGTAACACCTGAAGTGTAAATCATCGTGACACCTCTTAATGTAATTACAGGAACCACTATGTTTTAGTACCATTTATTGTTTCTGTATGCCAAAACTGCAAACTATTAACAGCTCACTATGTCATACTATTAGGCTGTGGGATGACTTTATTGTGCAGCTGACTGTGAAAGTTAAACAATCCACTTGTGTCTGAGCGATGAAGATTTTGATCAATGCACAGTGAAACTACATACCAGTGTAGTGTACATCATTGCACAATAAGTAAGTGCTATATATATATGATGTATCTATTTTACATGTCATTTCTGCACATTATAGAATACAGTTGGAAGGACCGCCAGCTGGTCAATTTCCCTATAACTACAATCATTATCCATGACAAAGCACTGTCAGAGTGGTAGAGAACTGACTGGGGTTTTGGCTACACAGCACCTGTAAACTGAGGAAAGACATTTTGTTTTTATATGCAAAATTTAGTAAGAACAACTCATTGTAAGTTAGTGACTTGTCCTACTAGAAACAATGGCACTGCTCAACAGGTAGTGGTGTTAGCTAGGAAAAGTCATACTGGTGCAAGTCAACAAGTAAAGTTTAGCTAGGACAAGTCATTGTAAATGGCACAGGTCAACATGTGAAGTTTTGACAAGTCATTGTAAGTCAAGTATTTAATATCACTTGAAAGTTGACACACTGTATCAATTGATGGTGTATACAAATAACACTTGATTGGCTTTTCATAGTGTTTACTGGTCATGGGCTACTTATTCCAAAGCACAATAGGAATGTCACATGCTGACCTTTGCACTTTCCATACATCAACCACACTTTGTAGTTGTAATCTATGGTAATTGGGCAGGGGAGTTGAAGAGTTTCTGAACTGTTGTATAATCATACTGTAAATCTTCACACTCATAGTTGCAGTCCTAGGGAGAGTATGTGGAAGTTCTGCAAGACCCATGCAACTTCAGTTGTAGTTGTAGCATATATGTTTGTGATTTGGAGAAATTCATGATTGACCAAAGGGTACCAATTCGAGGCATTTATATACAAACTTATATGGAATTGTAGGCAAACAGATATGTGAGGCCTAAACACCAGAAAGTACAACTATGCCTTTGTACAACATCCTTGATGAACTGTTGCATGTGGTCAATTTATTAAATTTATGATTAGTGGTTAATGCATGTGTATGGCTACATGCTTTAATTTAGTAAGTGGTAGCCATGCTACTTCCTGTTTATATTCATCAAATTGTACATGTGTGTAGTTTCAGCTGTTATTGTAGGTGTTTACTTGTCTTATGTCCAAATTGTAGCTTACTATCAGACTTAGTTTTAGCCTACATGGTCTGATAAATCATCCATATAATCTACATCCACGCAGTAACTAAGCCTGCAGCTGGTATACACACTACCATTATTAACAAGATTATGTCTAATAGATTATGTCTAAAAAGCTAGTGGTGACCTTCAGCTACAGGCTATCAGAGCCCATGTTCTACAATATTAAACGTGAACTGTGTTGCTGATCACGGTGCAACAGCTCACCAACAGCAGCATCGTCAAAAAATCACGAGCTAGTATCCATCCACAAATTCACCTCTACAGTACTTCACAATTACTTCACCCCTCTTTGGGTCTGTAAAGATTTTGCTTGTTTACATGTAAATTAGAAAGTACTTTACATGCTAATGCTTCCACTGAAGTTTTGTCAGCCTTCCCACATGCAGGCTACCAAGGGATAAGGCTACCTTGGAGAAAATGTAATCTAGATGCTGACTACATTATAGTGGCATTCACAAACAGATATTTTGAAACAAACAGAGCATAATGTAATGGCTTAAATTAGCTAAACATGGAGCATGTTTTTTTTTGTGTAGGTCACTTCGTTTTCCTGCATGATAGTAGGTGAGCTATAAGTATAATGGTGTCTAGTGAAGAAACAAGCATTTTATAGGGAACAAACGGCTGTTCCAGCTGTTATAAATAACAACCAAACACCTGATTTATTAGGAATATTAATGGTTTTACACACACTTAAAACCTCTGTAAAAAAAAAAACAACTCCAGGAATATAATTTTGTGGCAAATTTTAATGTTGCTAAATACCTTAAATGCAAGATTCAACTCATTGCAAGAAAAACCCACTATACGGCAATACATGTTGTATTATAATATTATTATTTACATATCCAAGTAATACAATACATGTAATTGCACATCTTTTTAAAGTAATATAATACATATATTTACATAGCCAAGAAAATAAGTGAAACATTGTAATAACAATATATTTAGGGTTGGCAATGAAAAAATTGACCCCCTTTGGATTAACTTGTTACTTAGGGGAAGGAGCCTACCATTGGTCTAGTTTTAAATGGTGGGTATGGTAGAGACCAAATGCCTTCTGTTTGGGATATAGCTGTGTCATAAATTTTGATGGATTTCGGCTCATATTCATAAAAATAGGCAGGAACATCTAGAATGTTGTTCAGTACTTTTTTTGGGTTATTGGGTGATATGCTCTACAAAATAAACTCACTTAAAAGTTGATTCACTGTACTTCAATTTTCACTAAAACGTTGTTTGACAGGTCTGCAATGAAAAATCAACCCACTGAAACTAACGTAACGAAGTCCAAGATTGTTTTACTAACTCACAGACACCTTTTTCGGACCTTATTTAAAGGAGCTTTACAGTGTTTACATGTCAACGCAAGCTGACGCTCTTGCTCATGTTATAATTTAGAAACTCGCACCTTCCATATCCCCAAGACTACGCATCCGTTTTCAATAGTATGATGATCACCACGTATTGTACCATTCATGGAAACATTGAAGCGTGCTAAACAGTATCGCTGATGCTGCTGCCCATTTTTTATTAAAAAACCTGAAAAATCAGGAAAAATTAAAATGCGTGCTACAGAAACAGCAAGGGGAATCACAATATTATTACCCCACCGTTTTGATGTAGACTTGGGTAGGATTGATCACCCAGAGTTGGGGGAGAAACTACGGAGGTTGATTTTTCATTGCCAACCCTAATGTATCAATATGCAGTTAGCTATATTCCAGTTTAATTTTTACTTTTTTCTGAATGCCATCATTTCTAGGTCATCTATTGCCTCTATACCCAGTAAATTTGTCCTGATATCACCATTATCCTTGTCCATTTTCCATGCAGGTAGGGATTCAACTATAGGGTACGCAAGTGCTCTGTCCAACCAGCGTATCTCCCCAGTCATTTTGCTAAAATATTTACCATGCCCAATACACTTCATTGTGTCTAGCATATTAAATACCTTTTTGCCCAAGTAAATCACTCCTGGTGCCCCTGTATCCAGAATGAATGGTATTGGAATAACCACATTTGTCTTGCGTTTCGGATAAAGCGGAATTATTGCCACATATCCAACAAGTTCATTTTCCATCTTGATCCTAGTTATTGACTGGGGAAATTCTTGATTGTACTCGTCTTCATTGATTTCTGTAGCATATTTATGACTACTTGGTGGCAAATCCATCTCATTAAGCAAAACATCTAATGACTTGGCACAAACAGGGGAACTTTTCTCGAAGATTGTCCTGCACTGGGCATGCCAGCCTAGTCTTATGCCAACTTGAGACCCTTGGTGAGTCAAGGCGGCACACCTTCTCAAAAAAAAAACATTTCAGCAGTCACTGGTACAATGAGCAAATAAATATCGCCCAAGACACTGCAAGACCACACCAAAGTGAAAAATACAATACCGTATAGCGGAAAATTTTGGCGGAAGAAAATTTTGGCGAATTGATTATTGACAGAAATTGCCGAATAATATTTTGGCGAATGCATCACATTGCTTTGCCCATACATTTAATCTGACAGCATTTGCAAAGAAGCTTTGCGATGTCTAAGAAGCTTTGCAGTTTCGAATCTATGCACTCTTATGTAAATAGCTAACTATAACCATAGTATATAGGGTACGGAGTATAATCTGTGATCTTAGCTTCTCCACTCCTCACTCACAGTGTCAGTTTAACAGATCTGGTGTTTTGTGTGGGCACTGCCAACATGGCTTCAGCACTGTGTTTGGGTCCCTGTTTTGTAAGTGCTGCTCCAATATCTACTTGGCATTGACTGTACCAATTGCAATAGCAGGCCTGTGTTAGTACTGGTATTATTTCTCCTCAACCTCACAGTAACAGATGGTACCATAAATGCATTTATACTATATGCCAACATTATTAGTATCAACACTCCAGTGTTCTTTCTTCATCTTGATGGGTATGTACCTGCATACACCTTTATCTCACTTGTTAACCTCGACCTTGGTGTACAAACATGTTTCTATAATGGTATGGATGACTATGCTAAGATGTGGCTACAATTATCATTTCCATATTCATTGCTACATCACTCATTATAACAAGCAGATACTCACACAAAGTACAGAGGCTCACTGCTCATTACCGTTACTGGCTACTCTCTTTCTCTTTTCATATACTAAAGTGCTACGCATTGTATCCAGTGTCTTGTTCTCATATTCCACAATAACTCATCTACCCAGTAAACATACTACACTGGTGTGGTCAATAGATGCTACTCTACCACTATTTGGGGTGAAATTCACTATAATGTTTATAATGTGCATATCACTTCCTCATGCTGGTGCCATTTAATGCCACCTTACTAATCACAAAAACCATGTCCCATTTTAATATTGTAACTAAATTTAGACCACTAATAGATGCTTACCAAGGCCCATACAAATGTCAGTATCATTACTGGACAGGAGCACAGTTGTTAATTAGAGTTGTATTCTTTGCAATTCATCATTAGACAGAAACCTGAACCTTACAATTGGTATGCTATTACTCAGCCTTATAACAACTGTACAAGGAGTTGTAGGTCCTTATAAAAACAAAACCAGAAACTACCATGAACTGGCTTACATGCTCAACCTTTATGGATTGTACACTGTACCTTCAGGACACCACTAGTACCATGGCTGTTAATGTATTGGTTGCTATGGCTGCACTTCATTTCAGTATTATCAGGGGCGTAGGCAGGATTTCCAAAAGGGGGGTTCTGCCCTAAGTATAGAATCTCCACAGCGGGGGTCTGGGGCCGTGTACACGTGTAAACATGTGTATTCTTATAAATTCATTCGCAATAGCGAGTAGAGGTACTTGAATTCCTCTGCCTGAAGACCTGTAGCTACCCATTTCAGTGGATTTGTGTAAGTTAATTCAGTTCTAGTTAACCAGTATCACGATTTTAAAAACTTAACTCTGAAAAGGGGGTTCGTCCGAACCCTTTGAACCCCCCCTGGCTACGCCCCTGATTATCATAATGTATCATATTAGCACCTACACGTGTGATGGAGTGATTAGAAGGAAACTAAACAAGAGTGTTGTCACACTAATAAGATGGATGAAACAGTCATCAGTGAAATACCAAAAAGTTTCAGCTTGAAGACTCGGAACAGGATCCTTGAAGTGGCATTTAACTATTGTGAGTTCCAGGAACCACTTGTGGGCCTGGACTAATAATGGCCTTTAGGCCATAAGTATGGAAGATTTATATAGTTGATGATACATGAACTTTATATACAAAAATTCCAACCATTTACACATTATTAAACTGTGCAGCATGTATGGTGTAAGTAAGAATACTCATTATTTACTTAGTGCTATTTTTAGTGGTGATTCTTGATCTGACATATACAAGGGACACAGGTTGGATAACTGGTTGAAGCTAGCTAGTGGTGCTATAAAGCTGAATTTCAGGAGGGGGGGATTTCAGGGTGCAGCCCCCAGAAACTATATGTGAATCAGAGACCTTACAATTACTTTAATTATGATGTAATGTAATTATGATGTAATTTTGGGCTATAAAAACAGACTTTTTGATTGTAATTGTGCTGCTGTTTGCTGCTGTGAATAAAGATTGTTCTCTGCCTATGTGTGTTAAAAACTGTGCTTTAGAGACCATCCTACCAGGGGAACCTTTTACAGTGGAGGTCCTACCGAGATCCTGCTACCAAGGAGCTTCTTAGTCAGCAGGACTGGAACTTTTCAAGGGGGAGAGGAAGAAAGGTCATAGAGTTAACAGTGAGGTATACTGTAACTTGTAGAAGGGTAGGATATAAGCAGTTTTAGGAAACACTGTGTAGTCCAAGCATTTTACTGAACAGTATAGTAGAACTGTTAGTGGACAAATATACTCCTTAACTAGTGTGGTGGAAGGAGAAGCCTTCCCTTTGGGCTCAAAAAGGCTTACAGTGAGACATATGCAGCAGCTGGCAAGTGGCCTTGGCTTGCCTACAGCAGCCACCAAGGGTGACTTGGAGGTAATGATTAATGGCAAACTAGTGGACATGTTTCATGATCCTAAGTGTGTTCAAGTAATTGTTTCAGTGACTGAGCAAGGAGAGGAACTGTCATTGAGGGATATGGATGGAATATTCCTGGTCATTCCACCATTGTCTAGGATGGTAAGTAAGTCACCTACTCCTAGTGAGGAAAACTGGAGTGAGGAAGACATGGACTTAAGTATCGAACTTACTCAGTTACGCCACTTATTACAAGGTTTGGAGGAAGGGAATGTGGCTCTAAAAGTAGAGTTAGAGTCAACCAAGGATGAAGTAGCTCGATTGAAGGCTGACCTCAGTAAGGCCAATGAACATGTATTGGAACTCTGGCAGGAAAACTGTAAGCAGCTGATAGAGTATGACAATGCTGTAACAGAGAGAGACAGAGAGATGCGACTAGTCAGGGAACAGTTGCAAATGAGGGAGCTAGAGCTAGCCAGATTGAAGTTGTCAAACTTGGGAAAGACAGAGCTCTCAAGTGAAGTGACAAAATTAAACATAAAGAGCACTGAGAGCAGTGGTGCATTCAGAGAAGGTTATCAGGAAAGGCCTGATATTTCATGTTCTCACCTTCCCATTTTAAGGGCTTCAACATTGTCAGACCATACTAGAGGTCATGTGTTTGTGCCTACAAGACCAACAACAACAACAGCTGATTTCTCACCTTTGGAACATCTGTCTACAACAACATCACCTGATATTTTACTTTTACAAGGTGTGATCACAACTAGCAACCCTTTTCAAGGAGACAGAGATCAGTTGTTGTCAACAATGACAAGCACAACTCAACCATTGATGACTAGCCATATACCACCAATAGATCAGAGGCATTCAGGAAGAGCTAATGTGCCAATTAAGTGTCAATCTAGCCAACAGGTAACCAATTTGAGTACATCGTTATCTGATGTCCTTTATGTTAGCAGACCAATAAGTTCTACTGGAATAGCTAGTGGTAGCAAGTTGACTACTGAAAGTCAGGCTTGTGCTCCTTGTCGAGGTAAGGCACCACCGGTAGATCCTATCACTGTGAAGATGTGAGGATAACTTTTGATGACTGGCTACTGACCTTAGAGAGGGCATCCAGATGGAATGAATGGACACCTGAAGAGTCCTTAATGCAGCTAGCTGGCTACTTGAGAGGAAGAGCAGCACAAGAATGGAAGCTACTGTAATCAGAAGATAAGAAATCATACCAGGCTGCTACTAAGGCACTGAAGGAAAGGTTAGATCCAGGTAACCAGACCTTAGCAGCTCTTAACTTTCGTCATATTTCACAACTACCTGATGAATCTGTTTCAGACTTTATAGGTCGATTAGAGCAAACATTCCAGATTGGGTTCGGCCATGAACGGCTATCCAATGAGACCAGAGAAATGCTTCTTTATGGTCAACTACAAGAAGGGTTACTGTACAGTTTGATGGAGTCACCTACTGTTTCTGGTGCTCGGAATTACAAAGAGTTGTGCTTAGCAACTAAGCGAGAGGAAAGAAGATTAAATGAGCTCAAGAAGAAACAGCAGTACTTAATGAAAGCTGGGAAACCTCAGACCAATTTCCCTACCAAGTCTTATTCACCATCACAAAATTGGCGTACAACATATAGGAAACCAGGAAATAAGTTAGAGAAGGAGGGGATACAACAGAAGCAGAAACAGCTTAGATGCTACATATGTGATAGCCCAAATCACTTGGCTCGCCAATGTCAGAAATCAAAAACAGAGAGTGCAGGTGGTAAGTTAACACAAACTAAGACTCCTTCTAAGACTACTGGACCAGGTACCAATTATGTGATCAGAGATAATTCTCACAGCAATATTAAGAGTGGTTCCCGTTGTGTGCAAGTCAATATAGAGGGTGTTCCTATAACCGGTATTATTGATACTGGATCTGATATCACAATTTTGAGAGGAGATGCATTCTACAGCATAGTTTCAAAGTCTGATCTCAATGTACACAATCTCAAGGCTGCAGAGCAAGTTAAAGCTTGTACTTATGATCAGAAGCCGATATCTTTAGATGGACAATTGAATATGAAGATCAGTTTTGGTGAGAAGGTAATTAATGCTACTGTTTACATCAAGCTAATTGCACCAGATCAGTTATTATTGTCAGAGGAAGTGTGTCACATGTTAGGAATAGTAAGCTACCATCCCAGTGTAAAGTTTGTTGATAAAAGTCAGCCGGTTGTTGATGTGAGTTGTGCTATGCAGCCAAAGGGGCCTATATCTTGTAATAGTGGAGCATCAGTGGGTGATCAAAGTGGCAGTGAATTGGCCAATCACCAAGTATCAGCCTTGGATGGAAATAATTCTGATACTACCACTGTTAACATTGCACTATCAGGTGAGGCTAGCAGACAGTTTGGTGGTGATGAACAAGTTTCTCTAAATGTGTCAAGCAAGGGAGTCAAGGTTACTCAGACTGCAGTGGTGAGTTTAATTAGAACTATACGTTTACCTGCATATCACTCAGCAGTTGTACCAGTGAAGGTTAAGGATATAAGAGGATCATCTGTTTTGGTAGAGGCAGACAAATCCCTTGATGATTGTCTACAAGTTGATGACTCATTAGTGATGGTTGATCAAGATGGCATTATGGTTTCTAACAACAGTAAATCAACATATCAACTGAAGAGTGGTATGGAGCTTGCAGGTGCAAGTGAGGTGGAGCCAGAGGTGACTGATGGAAAGAATGAATTGTTAGATCAGATAATTTCTTCCGAGGCAGATATTTCCTGCTCATATCAGAGCTCAACTGATGAACATGAGGTAGTTGTAAGGAGAGAGAACCCAAGTAATCATGAGACAGCACAGGGACAACTTCCAGAACAGTTGAAGCTTTGGATGGTAACTCTGTCAAATGACACTGATTGTTCTGTTGAGCACAAACAGTGGCGACAACAACAGCTAAGGAAAACCTTTATTCAACCCAGGAGACAACTGTCAGAGGAAGAATCATTGCTAATTAGTGAGTTACTGGGAAAGTATCATGATATTTTTAGTCTAAGTGATGATGAAAGAGGAGAAACAGATTTGATGGAATTTAGCATTGACACTGGAAGTGCAAGCCCAAAGAGACAAGCTGCCAGAAGAATTCCATTTGCAGCTCGCCAGGAAATAACCAGCCAACTAGATAGGATGTAAAGAAACAATGTGGTTAAGCCATCAGAAAGTCCTTGGGCGAGTCCTGTTGTATTAGTAAGGAAAAAGGACGGAACACTGAGATTCTGTGTGGATTACAGAGCTTTGAATTCAGTAACAAAGCCTGATCTGTTTCCACTCCCCAGGATAAATGACTTGTTAGATCAACTTGGGAAGTCAAAGTTCTTCAGTACACTTGATATAAAATCAGGATACTGGCAAATTAGGGTCAGTGCTGATAGCCAGGAGAAAACAGCTTTTATTACTCACCAGGGCTTGTATCAGTTTAGAGTCATGCCATTTGGAGTAACCAATGCCCCAGCTGTATTCCAAAGGTTGATGCAGCGAGTTTTAACTGGATTACAGACTTAATCTGGAAATGATTTTGTATCTGTATACCTGGATGATGTGATAGTATTTTCAGAGACTTTACAAGACCACACTGAACATCTTAGAGCAGTTTTTGACCGAATTAGAAGAGCAGGATTAAAGCTTAATCCAAGTAAATGTATGTGAAGAAGTGGAGTATCTAGGCCACATCGTAACACCACATGGACTCCAACCAAATAATCGTAATTTGCAGGCTGTAAGGAGTTTTCCACAACCTTATAACTTGAGGCAGTTGCATCAATTCTTGGGTTTGACATCATATTATCGTAGGTTCATTCCAGGGTATGCCAAGTTGGCACATCCATTGCATGCCCTTACTAGGAAAGGAGCAGTGTTCAATTGGTCAGCAGAATGTGAGATTGCCTTTGATACATTAAGAGACAAATTATCAACATCACCTCTACTTGCTTATCCTAACTTTAATAGGGACTTCACATTAGAAACTGATGCAAGTAAGCTTGGACTGGGAGCAATGTTGTCTCAATATCAGGTAGATCAGAAGCTTCATCCAATTGCTTATGCAAGCAGATCTATTTCTAATGCTGAAGCCAACTATGCTGTCACAGACTTGGAAACTCTGGCTGTTGTGTGGGCAGTTACACATTTCAGATATTATCATTATGGTCACAGTGTTACCATCATTTCTGATCATGCCGCAGTTAAAGCCATTTTAGGAGCACCAAATCTTACTGGAAGACATGCAAGGTGGTGGAGTAAACTTTATGGCAGTGGCATTAAACAGATCGACATAGTTCATCGTTCTGGTAAGATGAATCTGCATGCTGACTGTCTTTCTAGACAGCCAGTCATGACTATTCCTTCTGATGAAGATTCCAATACTGAGGTTCAGATAGCACAGATTTCCTGTGAAGCATCAGATACCATTGATACTTTGTTACAAGAAGAGCCTAGAGCAACTGATTGCTGTAATGATGAAATTTCTGATGAACAGTTTAAGGATCCTGAACTTCAGCTAATAATTCGTTATCTTAAAGAAGGGGTACTACCAGAAGACACCAAGTTAGCCAAGAAAGTTGTAACTGAATCTGTTATGTATGCCATTGTCAATGATATACTTTATTATGTAGGTCCCAAACAAACGGAGACCTCAAGAGTTGCGGTACCACAGCAAATGCGTCAAAGAATAATGCAGGAATATCATGATGGACGGCTGGCAGGTCATTTCTCAGGTCCTAAGCTTTACAAAACCTTGGTAGTGGCCACGAATGTATTCTGATGCTTTAGAGTATGCTAACAATTGCTCTCAATGTGCCATTGTGCAAGGTACAGGGAGACGACAAAAGCCACCACTATATTCGATTTTTACTGAGCGTCCTTTTCAAATAGTCGGGATAGACATAATGGAATTACCCATTACTTCCAGAGGTAACCGCTATGTGATTGTATTTCAAGATTTGTTTACAAAATGGCCGATGGTTTTCCCCACACCAGACCAAAAAGCAATTCGAATAGCTCAGTTGTTGGTAGAAGAAGTTATACCTACCTTTGGGGTTCCTGAGGCATTGCTATCGGACAGGGGTACTAACCTCTTATCATTTTTGATGAAGGACATTTGTAAGATGTTGAGAATTAGCAAATTGAATACTACTGCAAGTCATCCCCAATGTAATGGAGCAGTTGAGAGGTTCAACAGGACTCTTAAGATGATGCTAAGGAAACAAGCAGCAAGGTTTGGATTGCAGTGGGACCAGTACATCAGTGGTGTTTTGTGGGCTTATCGAAACACACCCCACAGTTCAACAGGCGAAAAACCTTCTTTTTTGCTGTTTGGCTTCGATTGTCGGTCACCAACAGAAGCAGCCTTGCTATCAACCAAGTCACCTAAAACTACTGTTAACATCAATGATTACAGAGAGCAAGTAGTCTTGTCCCTTTCATCAGCGAGACGTTTAGCAGAGCAAACTAGTAAAAAAGCTCAAAGACAATACAAGTACCAGTATGACAAGTCAGCAACAACAACTAAGTTCAAGATTGGAGACTGGGTACTAGTTTACTTCTCACAAGAAGAGACTGGAAAGAATAGGAAGTTGTCTCAACCTTGGCACGGACCCTATCGGATAGTATCCCTTAGTGATCCAGATGTTGTAGTGACAAAGATCTATTTTCCTGAAGACTAACAGATTCAGGTACGCCAGTCAAGAATTCAACATTGCCCACCATCATTCCCAGTTGGATTCTACTGGTATGGCAATAAAAGAACTAGGTCTGGCAGGCCACCCAAGCATGTCCTCAACCATTTGGCTGCTATACAAGCAGACATGCACAAGTCGACTGAGA
This sequence comes from Dysidea avara, assembly GCF_963678975.1. Classification (NCBI taxonomy): domain Eukaryota; kingdom Metazoa; phylum Porifera; class Demospongiae; order Dictyoceratida; family Dysideidae; genus Dysidea; species Dysidea avara. The sequence goes on along the minus strand of NC_089275.1, from coordinate 33,301,149 downwards.
CAAGTGATTATAATCAATCCTTACAGGCAGAGACACAAGACAGTGTTGAAACATCAGACCATTCAGGATCTAATGTGATAGATGATCAACAGACTAATCATCAGGACCAAGATACATGTCCCTACTCCTTGAGAAGCCGGGAGGCTAAAAGAAAATGCTTGGGTCGAGCTCATTCAAAGGGGGGATGATGTGAATCAGAGACCTTACAATTACTTTAATTATGATGTAATGTAATTATGATGTAATTTTGGGCTATAAAAACAGACTTTTTGATTGTAATTGTGCTGCTGTTTGCTGCTGTGAATAAAGATTGTTCTCTGCCTATGTGTGTTAAAAACTGTGCTTTAGAGACCATCCTACCAGATAAACCTTTTACATATAGGATTTTTGCTTTAAAATTGTTGCTAAAACATGGAAATGTTAAACCTACAGTGTAGCACTCCTGATCTTTACCGTAACTTTCCACTGAGATTTTTTTTCAAATATTGTTTCTCAACAGGGAGGTGGGGGGCCCATGACTCCTCTTACAATTACTTATTGCTATTTTCCAACAATAAGTAATTATTTTGTTGGCATTACCTTATACAAATAATGTAATTTCATTGTATCAACAGATTATTTAATAACATAATATTTGATGAGGGAATACTAAAGTTTCAGCATTTAATTTAAAGTGTAATTTCATTGAGAGAGCTGTAGACTATTATGGAATTTTAAAAGTCTCAATTTCATACTCTATTTTAAACTCACTGTTTACCTTTGAAATTAATAAACAATGCTGTATTTAAGTTTGTGAAAATGATATTTGACAGTGCTTGAAGATATACATTATAATTATCATACGTAGCACTACTTCTAAAAGTAGTGGAGAAATAGTAAGTGCATGGAGCAGTGTGCAGTGGAGTGATTATACATACTAGATAAAGCAAAGGTATAATGTTACATACTGGAGTGATAAAACAAAAACATTGATATCTTTTCTAGAGGCTAATCTAGGAGCTAGCAAAGAGAGGTACACATCCATGTAATATGTAATGGGTTAGGGTTTGTATACCATCATTATCACAGAGACATCATTCAACTGTCGTTCTTGAAAAATACTTAATATTATAACACCTCAAACAGGTTAAGCAGATGCCACTAGACCATCAGATTTAGACAAGATTGGTAGGAACCCACAACCCAAGATTTGTGGGCTATAATTAATATTTATACCATGGCCACGAGGGATTTGCCTGATATATATGCCCAAGCCCAAGGGCACAGGCATACATATCAGGCAAATGCCGAGTGGCCATGGTATAAGTAATATATACCACTCCGGTATGCTCGCGTAATAGAAGACAAACCTGCATTCACCACATACAGAGGTTTGCAAACATCGATTGTGGGTTTAAATTGTGGACACAAAAAAGAAATGATTGTGGGTTTCACTGATTGTAATGATACCAATAATATTTAAACCAAATAACCACTTTGTGGATGAATAAAGTAACCTAAGGTACTAAAATATACACTTAGACATATAGGTTGGGAATGTTTGAGGCATCTTTTCATTCAGTTGAAATGTATTCTGTAGAAAAACAATCCCACATTGCAAAAATGATTTTAGTGATGCTTAGTAACTGAACTATGCAATGCTGACTCACTCAATTCTTTTTTGCTTCACAGCAATGCCCCTAACTAAAATATGTCTAACTCAAACCCATAATGCAAAACTTTAAGCAGCTTTAATTCAAACCCACAATGCAAAACTTTAAGCAGCTCTATATAAATAATCAAAGGGAACTGATGCTTTGTAACTACCTCAGCATCAAAGGTAATTGTGATCAGGGCGATATCTAGATATCACCCTGTGGTCAAGGCAATATGTGATTTATAACCCTGTGGTTTCCTTTGATCTGAGGTGTCGAAGTGGTATATCTACTTATAAATTTTGTGGTCCAAACGTCATAACTACCTTTATACAAATGTTGACTCTAATAGAACAGCCATTGTATTGCATGTGTCTTGTCTGAATACACGCAGTGGCAGATCCAAAGAGGACATGTCCCCCTCCAAAAATATTCTATACAAAAGATTGAGATACTCTAATAGAGCAGTCAAGTCAAACACTCAGTCATTGTATATAACACTATTAAGAATCCTCCACAGACTGAGTATGAAAACTTGCATCTGCAGCATCAACCCATGACACACTTTTGCTACATAGCCTGCTAGAATGTTTCTTCCAAATTCACTTGGTTGTTTGTATGTTACTGACGATTTACTTTTGGCTCATCACTGATCCCTACATACAGCTCTTGATCAATGTAGACCACTTAGAAAGCAGGACTTATTAGATAAAACTACTCTACACCAAAAAGTTCTGTTCTAAAACATGTAAAATATCTATAGCTTCTAGGAAGCACAGCACCTACTAAGGTGCATTCCCTTGCCAATCCCTGGATCCATCCCTGATGCAATCAGCACTTGATTCAGCAAGTATCTTCAGCGTTATGAATCCTATATAACCTATAGCTACCATATAATTATGTAGGAAATAGTTAGCTAAAAAACGTCCACTAGTATACAAAACCTGTTTCATCAACAGAAAAATGTGAAATAATAAATTATGCTTATGCCTTGAGTAGGTTAGCTAATTAGTATGTCTTTAAAATTCCATGGAAATGATTTGAGGACTTTTTAGGGTTTGGCTATGCTTAACCAAAATATTCTGAATGAAAAATGCTGTTTTTTAGGCAATTTTGAAAGGCAAGAAATCCCAAAACTCCATGATCCATAATATACAGTACTACCATACTGTATGATGCTTACAGTAAATGATGTGCTGTTTATGGAAATGGTAACCTTAAATTTTTTACTACCAAACAACATCAATGAAAAGTTTAATAGAAATCATGATTGTTTACCAATAATAATATAATTGCAGAAAACAAATCTACATAAAACTGCTATGTATGTAGCTACAGTGCGTAACATTAATTCAGATTGCTCAATTACATACATGTATTGGCTGTGCAGTATCTATTTATTTAACATATTATAGCTATCCTTATTGGTTAACAGTAATATAAATAAAAGGAGTACTGGTATATGCTAAAGTATTATTGTCATACAGTAAAAAAAGAGCCCATAGCATGTATGTGAATTGTACAATGCAAAATGTTGGTCAAAGATAATGGATTCAACATACCTTACCATGCACTTTCAACAGTGTAGATGTTTTATGTTTCTGAGAATCTTTTATGTTTTTAATAATTACAGAACAGTGCATTATCCAATATAAATGTGCCCAAATGTTAACCTGATGAATAGAATTTGTTCATTTCTTGGTAGAAGACTGAATAAGTGAGTGGTTTCAAATTCACAAATATAATATTGTCTATGTGCAACTGCTGCACCCTATACCATGTATTGGTTAGCTATGTAGGTATAACCAAGTGCAAAAGTGTCCTCAGTACTACCTAAAACATTTGCAATAGATTGTGCCAAATCTTATCATTATACCATAATTTGTTGTATTTTCGCGCAAAAAAATTTCATGCATATGAATTTCATGATAAATTTTTTCTTGAAAAAATATTTTTATATGACTTACATGAATGACTGATCTAGTTTGATGCATGTAAAAATTTTTGTGTAAGAAATTTTCGTACAAATTTTGCATACAAAATTAGTAAATTATGGTAGTATAATACGTACTATGCTGTATATCAGGGATCATGGAGGTTTGCACTTTCTCACTAAAAAATACTGACCAGATACCAGTCTCATAATACCTTCATGGTGCTTTGGCAGTATTGGTTAAGTGTAATCAAGCCTAAACGTACTTTCAATACAACCTGAGATGCTTTCAATAGGTTACTACAAATTTAATTCAGTGGAATTTTCTACTGCCTGCCTGCCTGATGTCTTCAGACAAGTGTAACTTGATAACAGTTAAGGCTACGGGATTGGTTTGTATACTATTTAATGTCACATCAACAAGTGCTTTTTGTCATATTGCAGTATGTATAGTCAATTCATGCTTCATGGACTTACCTGTGTCCTCCTTTGTGTCCCAGTTTCGCTGACAGTGCAAGATGTTGATTCATGGTAATGCCATTTGATGGCTTCCCATCATTTGCAACACTGTGTAATGTGGGATGAACATAGCTGAAAATGAAGCATATAAATTGCCACTTCATTACTGTTCACTAATTGATAATTGGGGCATGCATTCAGACGATCAGACCAAGACAGTAAGCCTGGAGCAACTTCTAATGCAAATACATATGTTTAAAAGTCATAATACTGTTAATGGAAAGTAAACTAACGTTTCCAAGGAATTTTAAATTTGACTAGGGATCAAAGAAATAAACAAGGATCACCTAAAGATATACTAGTGTACATTTAATCCCTAATTCCAATATTAATGTTTGTGGATGAGAAATATGCAAGTTTGCTTGGTCTTATACCAATTCAACTATTATAAAAAAAACAGACAAGCTGTAATAAAAGGGTGTGGCCCTGAAAAAGGCAAGGGAAAAAGTTGTGATATTAATGTAGTGGCTAAGAAATGGCTGCAATGCCAATACTTTTGTGTGGTGAGTGAAAAATGATTGGCATTAAAATCATTGCAGCTAACAACTTTTTTCACCTTGGTTCTTGATGGTAATGCCCTCTTTTCCCAACTTTGGCTGTTTTTGATATATATAAATATAATATTTGCTTTTTATTCCACAGAGGTTATATTACTGTAAGTTAAAATTCCCAGATTATTCAGTAAATAATCAATGACTAGAAAGCTAACCTTACCATCTATTAAGAGTGTCTTTCTATGGTAAGTATATTATTTTATCTGCAATAATAAAGAAAAACTTACAACAGAATATAAACTATACTCTCGTACTAGCTACAAGAAAATCCGACATAACAGTGTAGCTAAGTTATGTATTTTATGGCAGAATTACAATGTGAACACATTAGGGTGTGTCAGTGTGTGCATACTTAAATTACAAAGCACTGAGTTTAGTGGTACCATTTGTTACATAAAAATCTTCCACTAGTTCAGTTCAGCAATTGAAGAATATCTTCCTACAATTTGAAGAATCAAAAAAACAATTTCAGTACTTAAAAGAATAAATCATTCACTATAGTTATAGCACCCTGTGTGTGTAGCTATGGAAAATACAGCAAGAGGGAGTGTGTTGAGAGGTTAATATAGCATGACACAAATAGCTGCTTTAAGGATTATGTTGTACTAGTCCCAGTCTTCTTGCTGGGAGCGTTCATCTCTTGCTTCAATTCTTGGTGACTCAAAGTATCTGCAAAAAATGGCCCTGTGATTTATTTCTAGTTGTAGCCAGAACAAACTGGTAGGATTGGTCTGGCTAGTGTTTTAGTGATTTACAATGTCATGCATGCATGTGATCAATTATGTGGCGCTATTGTTGTAGCATTCCTAACATAGCTGTTTTGAATATCTGTACTATATTTGCCCAAGTATACTGTGTATTTGCCCAAATATCTGCATAATCATATTGTATGATTCATACAGGTACCGCATGGAAGACACAGTACAGAGTGACACTTAGATGATCCTCCCTTGCAAACTACAATATACAAACATATAATATTATGCAACTTCATGGGAAGTGCTTCTTGTTATATATTGGTGAATAATATTACTAGTATGTATTGTTTGATTAAAGTGATTATTACCATCATCCTGAGTGTGTAGAATTACTACTGTAGCTTTGTCGGGAGAATTTGTGGGAAAAAACACGATAGTCAAACTATGAAACAGTTTAGAAAACACTCCTGTGTATAAGTTGTTTAAAGTGGTTTGTTTAACAAGCGCTTCCTTAGCAGTACATAGCAACATAATTGAAGAAGTACAAAAATTTCATGAATTACAAAATCCAAGAATCACAATAAATTAATTATGCATATTACACAACTTAATACAGTAGTAATACATAGTTGGTTAATTCCAGATGAGTTAGCTAGCTGCATGACACCTGGATTTTAGAAGTAGCACAACATCAACTTGTTTTAGAAGAGGGAGGAGAGGAGTCCAAACCATCTGATCCCAGCTATGCCCTCTAACTCAACACAGTCTGTCACTATGGTAACTTCCTCTATGGTGATAGCTCCTATATGGATGAGGTAGCTAACTGGCTATAGCTACACAGGGCTGGAGCCCAGAGATTTTGAGTGGTCCGGCCATGCATGGACTACAATGGAGGTCATAGCCATCATACATACTATGCAGTTTTTAATGATCTAATAATTATTATGATCTTTAAATTAAATTAGAGATTACATACTTTCATGTGATACTCAACTGCATGTACTAAGCACACATAGCATGTCAAGCTGGGGGGGGGGGGGGGGGGGGGTCTGGGGGCATGCTCCCGCAGGAAAATTTTTGAAAATAGATACTCTGAAATGACATCTGGAGGTTGTTTTACATGCAAAGTCTTTTCAACATCAATGGGATCCATGATGGTAGTTTTGTGTTACAGTGTATCAATTAATTCAGTTTTATATCTAGTTAGTAGCTAAATTTATTTTCGTGATACAAAAATTCTCCAAGTGAAAGTTTAGTTCTTTGAGAAACGATTGTAACTGCTAATGCATGACATGTATGATTAGCCCAATACAATGTGCCTTGTGCAGATGACTCACTGGAACTTTGAGTAATTTAAAGACAATTATACGTACCAGAGATGTAATGGCTTACACAGCAGCCTAGTGTAATTAGAACAGTGGCTATATTCTATACTGAATGCTTTATTTGAGTGTCACAATGACTGTTCTATTAGAGTATATTTTGATGACTGCTCTATTAGAATATCTCGATCTTTTTACAAATTCAAGTAGCTGAAAAGTGGTCCATCCAATGCCTGACCGTGGGCTCCGGCCCTGTTTGGCACTGCTTCTTGTTGCTTACTGCTGCTGTTTGTAGCTGGCCATTGTTGCTTGCAACTGGCTGCTGCATGTAGTTGATTGCTACTTGTTGCTACTGCTGCTGCTTGCAGCAGACTACTTGTAGCTGCAGCTTGTAGCTGCAGCTTGTAGCTTGCTGCTACTGTATGTAGCTTGCTGCTGCTACTGCAGTTGGTTGCTACTTAAGCTAGCTGCTGCAGTTTGTAGCAACAACAAGCTGCCAGTAACAGCAAATGGTTTAACAAGTACAATAGTCTGCTGCATGCAACTGCAGTCACAACAATTACAATAAGCTGAAATTAACAGATCTGCTGCAAGCAGTAGCAACTAACTGCAAGCAACAAAAGCAAATTACAAATGGCAACAGCAGCAATAAACACTAGCAGTCAGAAACCATAAATACAGTAGCTGTAGCAAGCAGCAATGAGTTGCAAGCAGCCAGCTAAAAGCAGCCAGCTAAAAGCAGCCAACTAAAAGCAGCCAGCTAAAAGCAGCCAGCTAAAAGCAGCCAGCTAAAAGCAGCCAGCTAAAAACAGCCAGCTAAAAACAGCCAGCTAAAAGCAGCCAGCTAAAAGCAGCCAGCTAAAAGCAGCCAGCTAAAAGCAGCAGTAGCAGCAACAAAGTTGCAACTAACAGCAGCAGCAGCAGCAGCAGCAGCAGCAGCAGCAAGCAGCAGCAGCAAGCAGCAAGCAGCAAGCAGCAGCAGCAAGCAGCAGCAGCAAGCAGCAGCAGCAAGCAGCAGCAGCAAGCAGCAGCAGCAAGCAGCAGCAGCAAGCAGCAGCAGCAAGCAGCAGCAGCAAGCAGCAGCAGCAAGCAGCAGCAGCAAGCAGCAGCAGCAAGCAGCAGCAGCAAGCAGCAGCAGCAGCAAGCAGCAGCAGCAAGCAGCAGTAGCAGCAGTAGCAAGCAGCAGCAGCAAGCAACAGCAGTAGCAGCAGTAGCAAGCAGCAGCAGCAAGCAGCAGCAGCAAGCAGCAGCAGCAGCAGCAGCCTTCAAACAGCACTACACACCAGCAAGCAGGAGATCAACAGTAGTATACTACAAGCAGTAGCAGTAACACCAAAAAAGCTGCAACTAGTAACACCAGCCTTCAAGCTACAACAACCAGCTAAAGACAGTAGCAATCATTTGAAAGCAGAGAGTAGTGGCAGGAATTTTACACCAAACTTCTCCTTTACATTTTACTCACTATGGCTATCAACAATAGCATTTATTTATACAATGTTAATCAATCATACACTAGTTACAGCTATGCTATAGTGTTGCATATGTTGAACTGATTATGAAAGTGGCCTTTTTCTCAAGAGAAAAGAGACATTTCAGCTAACCAGAAGATTGATGATGACAGTAAAGGTGGCAAGAGCAGACATGTATGGTTTGGCCTCAAAACAATTTCAAAAAGGGTCACAGGCTGTGTATTTCATGGCTTCCCCATAGGAAATGCATGATGAACATTTTTACTGATCATTAATAAAGTGTCAGACATTTGAATGAATGAAATACTTTTGCTAGTAGAGCAATAATACTAATAGTCAAATTTCAAAAATTTGTGTACTTCCTTCCGTGAGTTAAGGACTTAACACAACCTGTATACATGCAGCCTACAGTTCACTTATGTATATAGATACATAAGATCAAGTCCTACGAACGTTTGGTTACATTTTATTTCCACTGTACAAATCTACATTGATAGGAATTTCGTGTGCAGTACTTACACTGAGTTACAGGAGGTGATAGAACTACATACTTAAGTTTTATGACTACTAGGTATCCATAATATGATTTGATGTCTTCAAATGATCACATGCTTTCGCATTCATTTTTATAAGTGTACGGCTACATGCATAACACTACAGTAACAGTACTATACTGTACACTTTGCTTCACAAACCACTGTTAGTTTTACCTTCTTCTACACTGATTTCACTTGAAGAGCTTAGTTCTGCATAGTTCATTATCTTAAGGACTGATCTAATTCACAGTATAGAGGGATGTGTACATGTGCATACAAAGAGTGAGCTAACTGTATTACAGTTGCATGTACATGCGTGTGTAGCTACATAATAGGTTAATACTACATTCATCTGTACATTATGAAGAGCTTCCATTTTAAAAGCTTTGGCAGTATAAAACATTGGCAAATTTGATGAATCATTCTTTGATTTACAATTTTTTTTTCTGCAAAAGTATATTCCCAGATGTCATTCAAATTTATTAGTAAATGTGTATAGTGACATGTGACGAAACATGGCAATTAGCCACAAAGTTTTTCACCAATTGAATTTCATCAAAGTTTTGTACTGCCAAAGCCTCCTACTATACTGTAATCAACCATTGCTACAGCGCTATGCATTAAAATTGCATATAATGTGAGCCTTTGCCATGATGAATGTTTCATGCAATCAATCACAGGACAATTCTTGTTTTCAGCATGGGTTTGTGTAATAGTTATTTCATATTATTGTATGTATGTATCTATTGGTTGGTTTGTACTGTGCATGCTTGTTGTTGTGTGTGTATGCTGTGGTACACTGTTAAAATGAAGAGTAACCACAACTCTCAAGGAGTTCCCAGTGTAGGGAGGATTTAACACCCCTGGAGAGTAACCATTACTCCAAAGGAGTAACTGGGGAGTAACACATACTCTGAAGGTGGTGTCACTTACTCTTCAGAGTAATGGTTATTCTCTTCAGAGTGTTGGTTACTCTGCATGGGGTGTTAAATCCTCCCTACACTGGGAACTCTCAGAGTGGTGGTTACTCTTTTTATTTTTAACAGTGTAGGGAAGTATGTTTTTTGCCAACTACGTACCATGAGGTTAAACTAAAAATCAATCAATCAGTTTAAAAGTATAATTTGAATTTAGTCAACAACATGTGATCACATTCAATGTGGTTACTGTATGCTGACAAAACTATAAAATTTTAAACTATATACATATAAAATTTTAAGCTCTGTGTATAGTTTTATAAATTATATGCTACTATAGTACACAATCTCATTGCATAAAATTTGGCAAAACTCAGTACACAACAAGCTGCATGAGGGGATTGAGAGCAAATTTTAAACATAGATGAATAAACACAAACAAACAAGTGTTATACCACTTGTTTGTTTGTGCTGCAAATGCCAGTTGTTATCTCTGCATTCATACACAAACCACATTCAGGGTGTTTTTGTACTACTAAGGTATGCACTTCAAAGGGCTTCAGACCTTCAGCCCTTTGAAGTGTATACCTTAGTGGTACAAAAACAGCCTGAATGTGGTTAGAAGGTCTGAAGCCCTTTGAAGTACATACCTTAGAGGTACAAAAACAGCCTGAATGTGGTTCGTGTATGAATGCAGAGATAACAACTGGCATTTGCAGGCCATGTTAACGCCATATTGTTATACAGTGGTTAACGTATAAACATGTTATGTACAGTATGTGGTATCTGGCCGCGATGGGCAAAGGTCAACTACGTATATTTGTGAGTTTGTGTTGCCATGTTGATAATTAGGCTATAGCTACCTGTAGCTACTATACGTATTTTTGATTCATATAGAAATTTATCTTTCATAGAATTTTACGGCAAGGTTCTTGCTAATTTTGAGCAGGATGTTTTAGTGACCAGTTTTAGTCAGTGTACAGACTAGAGATCTGTGTCAGCGTTCGACCGCTGATCTTCGTAACGATCGCGTGAGGCGTGAGTGTATTCGTATGGCTTTGATCCCTAGCTTTGATCAATGCCATGCAGCAAAAGGTTGGGTTTGTCATCACATTAACCGCAGTACTCAGTTACGCACAGCCTGCCGGCTATGCATAGTTACTGCATTCATATCCATTGAGAAATTGTACTACCACAATTTTTTTCTCAATTTCTGGGCTGACGCATGACTGAAATCGACAGTAGCGGGTATAGCTATAGCTATAGCTAAGTACGCTCAATCGAACCGGCGCTAAATAAAACTCGAGCTGTTAGTAGCTATACGCATTGCTTATGCGCATTGCTTATACAATATAGCTATATAGCTAGTGTGCATTAATCATGCAAATCAAATCATAAAACATCATTTGCATGCAGTCTAGCATGAGTTATCCGCATACCGTTTTAGCTATATAAAACGGTTTTGACTGCGGGTATATAGTAAGGTTGATTTTGGGCCACGCTAGTAGCTATACAGCTAGCTACGTATAGTGAAACGTTATCGGTTATGGATGACATAAACTCTGATAAATTAGATTGGGTAGAAATTCAGCGAGAAACATTCACTAATTGGATAAATGAGGAATTACCGAGTACACCGACACATAAAGCGGTGAAAGATATCCGGACTGATTTCCAAACTGGACTGAGATTACTTGCCTTACTGAAGGTATTGTATACTAAATCCACCTCCTCTACTAAATCTCATCATGAGCAAGAAAACGAATTCGAAGATTCGACGGTGCAGATGTTGGTCCCGGTCCACGAGAACCCCACGAATGAATTCCAAATGCGGGAAAACCTCGAGATGTGTTTGAAGTTCATGGGAAAAATGAAGTTTTCAGGAATCTATAGCACTGGTGAGTTATCCGTATGTATAGTTGAGTCTATAGCTAGCTATTCCCACTGCACGTACGTAGCTACAGCTACATGTTTTTTTTTGCCTCCGACTTACTTTGTATCTTGAGAAACAGGTTATTCTTGCATGGGGGGTGCATAAACTAGCTAGTTGCATGTAAGGCCTTTTAAATGCCTCAGTGGTGGGATAAAGTTTAAGGTCATATCAGATCAAATTATCTACTATTCCCCCATGTATATTCTCAGGATATATAATGGAACTTAATGTTGATTGGTACATCAGTAGCTAATTTAAAGAGATGTGCATGCACTGATTATGAATTTCAACTTGAAAAATAAGTGTCAACACATACATATGTGTATACCAGTAGCTATAGCTTAAATATGTAGTTACAGGTTTTTTTGGATAGCCCTTGCCTACGACATAAAGATGGAATATTCAGCACAGTTTCAATTTTTAAATTCATTGAAAAGTATGCACAGGTGCATGTGTAGCCACTGGCTATAGAGCTAAATACCACCATAATTATAACCACACAAGATAAATATTTTATTTAAAAATTTACAGCATACATGCTGAGGGTCTGTCGGTTCAGTAGCCTGCAGCCTGAAAACAGTTACAATTACAGCTACTTAGATATACAGCATGCAGTACAAATACAATGAGATAGAATTACAATTAAATTATGTTGACTCATGGAAGTTAATTGACTGGAACAGAAAGAGCTGAACAGTGCAAACAATGTGATAAGTACAGGGTTAAAATAGTTGGAGGATTTTTCCCAGAGGTATAATTGGTAAACTGTTGTTTGTCAATGAGTTGGTGAATAGAAATAGTTGAGTCTATTAAAGGTAGATGATCCCAGTGTCTAACTATCCTGCTGAAATAGGCATGTTGATGTGCAGTAGAAGATGAATTAGCTTGTGGAAATTCCGAATCTTGCAGAGTTAGTGGCAATTATGCTGATAGATGGTAAAAATGTCCAGATGGTAGTTTAACACCCTATTCACACTGACCTGGGTTACTTTCAACTCGAGCCAACCTGGGCAAATGAAGTTGACCCAGCCCTTGTTCACACTGGTGCTCAACAAGAGGGCTGCAGATTGTGTATGCCAAATAATAATGAGCTATAACAAGCACACAATGTATGATAAGCCATTATTTGTTTTGGTGTTTAATAAAGCTACCTGAAATTGTATCGACAACATGCACAAATACTATAAGCTGTACGATGTTCTAGCTGCTGTATTATGGCCAATTTTATAGCCAGTGGGTGCCCTGCTTGCCAATGTCAGTAAAACAAAATGGTTGGGAGTCTACCACAAACATACTGCATCTCGTGGTACATTGTAACCGGTTGTAAAATGCTTTAAAATCTTTTAAAATCTATAAAATACTTGCTCTGTGGCTAACTAACAAATTATTACAGTTAACCCATCCCAGAATGTGTTCACATTGTATAACCCAGGTAAAATTTTCACTTCATTTTTTTCAGTCTTAAATGCACAATGAGGGTTTGGTAAGCTTTTGCTACAGTGATCTCTGACCCAATTAAATCCCCAGGATTTTATGCATTGATTTTGGAGAATTATATTTACATATCAATAACCCTGTATGCATATTGAGTATATACAGAATCAGATGCTCTTGGCCAGATTCTGAAATGAAGATGAATAAGTTTAGCTTCAATAAAGAAAACATTAGTGTTAAAGCTTTACTGTAAGATGTGAATTATGTGATTGAGTGAATTGATAATCAGAGGCCAGAGTTGGGGTATATAGTTACTTAAGAAAAATAACTATATTCTTTTATCCCATGTAACTTAGTTAAGTTGCCGGTGGATTTTAAATAAACAAAACTTCATGTCACAAACTTTGAAGATACATGCATGCTTGCCAAAAACTGACTTAAGTGATATAGTAATCCCCACCTCCTGTGCACTGGAGAGGGGGTGACTGGGGTATCTTCAGTGGAGCAAATTTTAATCATCCACCAGCTGGATTGTATCTACACTAGAATAGCAGCAGATGGAAAAAATTCCCAACAATATCCATTCTGGATCAGGACACAGTAGTAATACTATTTAACCACTAAAATCATTAATATTAACTACTGTAAACAGATGAGCAAATACATGTTCACACCAAAATGCTAGATCACGTGAGGTTTCTTTTACTTGTGGGAATTTATTTTCAATGAACACATGACTTGAGAATTTATTTTCAAAGAGAAGGGCCACTTTGAATATCTGAGAATAAAATCTTATTACCTACTAATTTAAATGTTTCAAGTGTAGCCAACACATTAGTTATTTCTTTGTCTCAAAGTAGCAACCTTGGACCGTTTTTAATAAAAGGATACTTTGAATGTATTCAGAAAGTGTTAAAGGAGACCAAATCTGAAAAGAGTATTATTCAATTGTCACTTTATGGCTCATAATGTCTAAAGGTGTACCACTCAATGATGACACAAATAGAGACAAGATACTTGATTAACTTTCCACACCCACTTCCAGTTTCACAGAAGTTGCAACTTGAAATCACACCACACAAAAACAAAGATAGACAGTTCAATTAACAAAATAATTCTAAATCACCTTGTTCAATGTACAAATTAAAATTTAATGACAGAACTTGGTCTGGCCTTCATTGTCATACCAAACATTATACCAGTCATCTTTGCCAGAAACAACTTCTGGAATTGTTTCAGAGTACCAATCTTCTGACCCTTTAACAATCCATTTACTTCTACTGATGAGTCCTTCCTGGTCATCGGTAAGGGCAGCAAGAAATGTTTGAATAGATTACTGTAAACTTCATTTAGGTAAAAAATAACTTCTTTAGTAGTCGAAGAGATCAGTACACAAAATGAGTCCACTGCTTTATTTCTGGTCAACAGCTTAAAATTAGCACATACAGTAACTGAACAAAATGTGTGTAGTACCTATGCAGATGTTACTTCGCTATACAGCCTTTACAAAGTGTTACATGTAAGTACTCTACATTATGCCATCTCTAGCTCACCATAACTGATTGAAAAGTGAGCTTCATGAGCTCACTTCAAACTGCATCTTCAGTTTTCCCAATGCTAATTTCAAACAATTCTAAAAAAACATCAATTTGATTTGTGTCCAAATTCCATTGGTGCCATGTTTGCAATGCAAATATTCATATAAAACATTTTCTACACAAATTCAGATCCTGTTATTTCTCCAGAAATGCTAAATCACAATACACTAAACATTTGTACTTTAAAGTACATTTGCTGTAGATCATTTGCTGAGTATCATGTAATTTTTTTTTAAATTTGTGCATAAAAGATACAAGGAAAACATTACAGGTACTCAAAAAAATTGCCAGTCTAAGGTCCCTATTCTAAAAGTGATAATTAGAGGATGTATCAATGCAAACATTGATTTTCAGATTGCTAGGAGAGAGTGTATAGATACGTAGATTACTGCATGCTAGCATATATTAAAGACTTACTCATTGAATGCCTTGTCAATACACTTAACACTCAGCAAATGTAGTATTTATAAAATAGCATGGTTAACAAGGGCTCACCTTATTAAAGTTTTACTCACTGAGAATCATTCATTATAGTTTTCTACATCAAAAGTCACACTGAAATTGCATGTAGCTGTAGTTGGTAACAGCAGGAGCCCATAAGTGCCAAAGGCAAAAAGAAGCATGAAACTAATGCTTTTAACCATTTCTGAATCCTATCTATCATACAGTACGATAGTACCATATAGTAGGGATCACAAAGGAGTAGGTGTGGCCCACAAAATAATATTACCCAAAAAACAGCCTCAATTTTCCCCTGACGACGATGAGGCAGTATTGGTTAGGGGTAAAACTAAGCCCAAACAAGCTTTCAGATCGACCCGAAATGCTTTCAACAAGTTGCTATGGAATTTAAAGTAATTTATTTAATGGATTTTTCTACCAACTGACTGAGTAAGTAACTGACTGACTGACTGATGCCTTCAGACAAGTGTAACTATATAACGGCTAAGGTTACGGGCTTGATTTTTTCACTGTTTGACATTGCTTCGGCCTGACAGGTGCCTTTTGGCATGCTACAGTGTGTACAATGCATTCTTCATGGACTTACCAGTGTCCTCCTTTGTGTCCCATTAATTTTTGCTGAAGCGAAAAGTGTCGATTAGGCAATAACATGTGATGGCTTCCCTTCGTAACGGAAATTGTCCGTATTTGTTGTAGTGGCTATTTTGATAGCATGGGTGCTTTTCAAACAGTTCTTGATTCATACTGCTGTGTAACAGGTTGAACAAAGCCAACAACGAAGCATAATGGATACTTCACTTTTCAGATGATAATTGATATAACTGGGTCACGTAGTCTTTCTTTTGGTATGCGTGGATTGCAGAGGTGCTTTTTGAACAGTTCTTCATTCGAAATGCTGCGTAATGGGTTGAACATAGCTGACAATGAAGCATAATGCATACTTCACTTTTCAGACAATAATTGGGGCACATGGCATCATTTCAGATACGGTATGCATGGGTTCACCAGTCATAGTAATTATTTGCAAAAAAAGTTAATAAACAAGTACATAGAAGAATTTGAAATTTTCAACTAGAGTAGGAACCATAGCACATCGATAAAAAGTTCTGAAACAAGCTGGAGTAGTACACGATTTTAAATCACAGTAAAACAATAAGAAATGTTATATCCCTACTGTGCTCAAGATACCATAATGGAAATGCACAGTAGGGATATAACACTTCTTATTGTTTACTGTGATTTAATATTGTGCACTACTCCAGCTTATTTCAGAAATTTTATCAATGTGCTATGGTCCCTACTCTAGTTGAATATTCCAAATTTTTCTGTGTACTTGTATATATAAAGCCATCTTCCAGTTCATCTTCCATGCAGCTTACTCACCAAACTCGACTCAAATCAACACAATCCGTGCTAATAATAAAGCACTCATCATCCGGCTACTCTAAGATTGTTATCATGAGTTAATGCATGCTTCCATTCGTTTTCTACAGTGCGTAGAAGGCCAAAGTGTAAAGAAAACTTGAGCTACATTCATTTGAAAACCAAAGCACAAACTGTTCAACTGGTGAATGCCTGAATAGCATGTTGGCGATCATGGGTTCGAATACATTTTTTTTTCTTTCAAAGCAGTACCTTTTTGTGCTCACCTTTTAACTCGACCTTTAGCTCATAGTATCTGGGCATGCAAAGCACGTATTGACACCGGATTTTAGTGAAATTAAATGCCTACCATCTGGCAACTTGTCAAATGAGTGTGTTGTTGTAACAAATCAATACGTACTTTTGTGGTTTGTTCTTTATAGAGTGATGAAGGCACTGGTTTAGTAGTCCAGGCTATACCTCAGATGACCTTGTTTTAGAGTATAAAATAATTTTTAAAACGTTTTCTAGAGCAACTGATTCCAAATCTGGTGAGTGCCAAATGTGAAACATTGAGCACTTTGAGAAAATCGTGGAACTCAAAAATCTATCATACAGTACAATAGTACTGTATAGTAGGGACCACAAAGGAGTAGGCATGGCCCATGAAATAACATCACCCAAAAATCAGCCTCAATTTTCCCTGACGATGATGAGGCAGTATTGGTTAGGCAAAACTAAGCCAGGACAAGCCTTCAGATCGACCCAAAATGCTTTCAACAAATTGCTATGGAAATATAAAAAAATTATTTAACAGGACTGATTGAGTAACTGACTGATGCCTTCAGACAAGCATAAAAGCGAAACTTGACGATGGCTAATTTTACAGTTATGGGCTTGATTTTTCACTGTTCAATGTTGCTTCTGCCTGAGAGGTGCCTTTCGGCATACCATAGTACGTACAATCCATTCTTTCTGGACTTACCAGTATCCTCATTTGTGTCCCATTCATCTATTTTTGCTGACAGCAAAAAGTATAGATTTGGCAGTACTTCCCTTCATAATGGAAATCGTCCATATTTGTCATAGTGGCTACTTGATTTCAGAGGTGCATTTTAAACCGTTCTTGATTTTTACTGCTGTGTAATGGGTTGAACATAACCGACAACAGATACTTCACTTTTCAGATGATATTCATTGATATAGCTGGGGTGTGCGGCGTCATTTCAGATGCTGTATGCGTGGCTTCACCAGTCATAATAATAATAATTTTTTTTTACAAAAACGTTAAACAAGTACACAAAAAAATTGGAATTTTCAACTAGAGTAGGGACCATAGCACATTGATGAAAGCACTGAAACACGCTGGAGTAGTGCACAATATTAAATCACAGTAAAACAATAATAAGTGTTATATCCCTACTGTGCATTTCCATTATGGTATCTTGAGTGCAGTAGGGATATAACACTTCTTATTGTTTTACTGTGATTTAATATCATGGACTATTCCAACTTGTTTCAGTACTTTTTATCGATGTGTTATGGTCCCTACTCTAGTTAAAAATTCCAAATTTTTTGTGTAGTTGTGCAATTATAGATACATCGGTATTTTAAACAATTTTATGTATGCAAAGGTAATGCAGAAGCCAAGATGACTACATTGCAAATACAAAGTACACTGAAATTCAGAAAAATGATGTATCCCATGGTTTGCATGCTCAGTTCTTTCTTGCTTGGCTATGCAGATTCTTCATCAACACTATCATCACTGTCTAGTATTACTGATTCATTGGGTTTTGGCAGTTAGCTTTCCCCATACATTTGCAAAACTCTGAGTAGATAAGGGTGAATTTAACACAAGAACAAAGTGCAGTTTTGCATCCAGTTTTGCAACTACAACTGATGAGGTTGAGCACCTTATCCAGTGTAGTTAACTGCTCTAGTGGGGTAAAAACTAGTTGAAATTCTGTTCCATTCATCTCCCAACTCTACTGCAATGGGTCCTAATCTGGGGGTGAAGACATGCCAGCAGCCTACCACATGCTGTTTGGAAATGGGTACATTGGCAGGAACCAGATTTTAAATAACCATTTTAAATTGCGTGCCACACAAAAGATCATACAAAAATTAACTGCCACCACAATTGGGTAGCTAGTTACACAAATAGATTAGTTATCTTAACCTTCAGCATTTCTCAAGCTACATGGGGTTGATTTTAACAGCCACTCCTTCTGGGATGTTTAGTTGCGTAGCTTGAATGGCAATGGTAGGGATTTGACTTAATGGGAAACAATAGTGCAAGGATAGATGGCCTTACATGTCTATCATATGCTTACCAACTGTATATGAGTGTATCAGTAACCAAAATGATTAAGTGCATAAAGTTTATTAATTTTGACTTTCTATCTCTTTGAGGCATTGATAACATTAAGTATTGAAACATAATATCAGATTAATGACCTTACTGTAAGAAACACTGATTTTTTGAAGTCAATAACTTATTCCATTATGATCACTTTTATGAGAAAACAATCGCGATGAATTTATTTACCTGCCTACAGTACAAATATGGTTGTAAATGTCACCAATGGTCAAATATGTGATGACACTATATATACAGTATCTAAAATATTTGCATGCCATGTCATGAGCAGTACAATGGAAATGTATATGAAAAAGTGGACAGTCTAGCCTATTGTCGTGGGTGATTACACCTCTACAACACTGAGTTACTGCAGTTAGCTAGACTCCATAGCTAACTACACATTATCTACATATGCATCATTTGCCTTCCATAATGTTATCTCTGCTTTGCAAAATAAACTTTAGCTGATGACTTGTTTAGAACATGATTGTTTTATAAAGTAAGTTTATTAGTCCTTATGGTGTATGCAACACTGTTAAGTTTTCTGCTAACGAGTATTCTTAAAGTGTCTGCATAGCACCAAAATCCATCATGACTGTGTACCTACCTAGCAAAAAGAAACACATTATTTGTAATACGCCATATAATGCAATTGCTCTGCTTCAATTGAAAGTTCTGTGTCAGTCTAATGGTAGCAATACTAACTGTTAAGACAGACAGGTTTTCAATGGTAGATAAAGCCAGTGTACCAGCTTTGCCATAGCTCATAAAGTTGAGCGTTATATGTTTTTTTAGCAGTGCTCAAAAATCACCTATTATATATGTGATTGGATAATGGTGGTATATGCTTTTAAGAGATGCCCATTATTCCCACAATTATGCCACCATTATGTATGTTAGTTTATTGCTGTATTAGACCATTTAAATTCATGTTTCAGCATCCCTAGCCATGAATGATTTATTAATTGTGCTATAATAGTCTTTTACTGAAAAATTGTAAATACATTCAGTTGCAGCCATATTGTATTAATTTTACATAGGTTCGATATGTGCACACATCATGTTAATAATTCTCAATATACAGGTACTGTATGATATGCAACAATACAATGGTTTTTTAACTATGTAGGTGCTGCAGATATTTACGATGGAAAACTAAACCTCATTTTGGGTTTAATTTATTCGCTCATTTATCGTTATCATATTCAGAAGAAAGTGCAGGAAAGTCCTAGTTACATTTCTAGTACTTCGTCAAAGTCAGTCAATGTTCGTGCAACTACTGCCCTCCTTTCCTGGATCAATTGGCAGATATGTGAATATTTACCAAATAGAAAAATCCGTAATTTAAATGTAGACTGGACAGATGGAATAGCTCTGTGTGCTCTTAATGAAAGCATAAAAAAAGGCCGTAAAGTAGAGGAGGGCAAGCCTCCTGATTGTGCTAAATTATTCAAATCTAACAAATTTGAAAACTGTGAGAAGGGGTTACAGTTAGGTACAGAATTTGGGTTTCCTATCATTATTTCTGCTAAACATCTGAGCAGTGATGCAATTGACGAAACTTCAGTTATGATATATCTTTGTTACTATTTGCAATATTGCTTTAAGGAACCACCTCAGGACAATTATCAGGTGCCACGTTATATTGTTGAATTCCTCAATGATGCTGGTCTAGTAGCCACTCCCCTTAAAAAAGATGATTTTCTTTTCAAGGCCCAAGAGCAAGTACCAACAGATGCTACTAAATGTATAGCTGAGTTGCAGTTCTTTAAACAGTCTACTTTTGCTGTTAGTGAAACCATTGTATTTACAGTGGATTGCACATTTGCTGGAAAAGGTGATTTAGTTGTTAACACCTTCCATAATAACATTGAAAATCAAAGGATAGTACACAAGCGTGAAAGGTCTCCTGGAATTTTTGATTGCTATTTGAAGGCTGTTACAGTTGGCACTCATGACCTAATGATAAAGTGGGGAAACTCTAATAGTACTTTTGACCACATCAATAATAGCCCTTTAACATTTGAAATTTGCAATCCGGAAGCTATTGTACTTAATCACCTGAAAAATAGGCATAATATAGTCACAGGTGATAAGGTTGAACTTCAAGTGGATATTTCTAATGCTGGTAAAGCCAATATTCTACAAGCAAAGTTTTCTGACAAGAAAAGAAAATGTAACAGAATAAATTCTGAAAATAATGTAACCCTTATATATGAAGCAAGAGAAGAGCATATAGGATCATCAGAATTGACTATATCCTTTAATGGTGTCAGCATGAAGACTGTCGAAATAATAGTTGCTTCAGATTATTGCAAATTAAATCCAAAAATAAAAATGCAAATTACTGTATTTACCAGATATGTTAATTACATTCTCAAAGAGAGTGACAATGAAATTCCAGATTTGCAATGGCGTTTTCAAAGTGGAGTTTCATTAGCTTTTTTATTGCCTGGCTTTGAGATAGGGAATGTTAACACTAAACCTAAGACCAGATCAGAGATGATGCAAAACCTGAAAGAATGTTTCACCTATATGAAATCAAAGAAGTTGGATTTAGCAGCAATAGGTATGTCACTTACATGATAAGTTACTACATTTAAATGTGCTTTAAATTCTACAGGTGAAGAGGATATTTACTATGGAAACATTGAAGCAATCTTAAAAGTATTATGGGAAATAATTAAGTTTTACCATATTTGTTATAATAATACAAGAAGCACTTTGGAGGAAGCTATGTTAGTTTGGTTTCAGACAATTCTCCGTAATAAAGCATTTACTAACTTTACCACTGATTGGTATGATGGAGTTTTGTTTTGCCACTTGATTGAAATGATTGAGCCTGGCCTATGTCCAGAATATCCATTCCTGCAATCATCATCAGCTTATAAAAATTGTGAGCTTGCAATTGAGCTTGCCAAGAGCCACTTAAAGTTACCTGAGATCATCAACGTAGACATGTTATATAAGGGAAATCTAGATGAAAAATGCATGATGGTGTATTTAGCTTTTTTTATACAACGTGCTAATGAATTATTGCTTACCTGGCTGAAATCTACTATTCCATACAGAAATATAACAAATCTTACTACAGATTGGTGTGATGGAATTAATCTAGTAGCCTTGTGTAATGTTTTGTGTCCTGGAGCAGTTCCGGCATGGAAGATTCTCGATGTCAACAATACCACCAATAACCTTGCACTAGCAATGAAAGCCTTTGAAGAAAACCTGGATATTAGGTGTCCTCCAACAATTTCACCACAACAGTTAAATGATCCACAAATTGATGAGCTAACAATTTCTGCATATCTTTGTTGCTTTAAGTATGCTTATGATAGAGCGGAAGCAAGCAAGTGCAAAATAGTCTTTAATAACCAGCAACTAATTAATGTTGAAAATCCTGTCAAATTTGATGTAGAATATACTGGAACAGGAACAGGAGATGTTACACTTTATGGACAGGATCCACAATCTGTCAGGATAGTTTTCAAAGATCCTATGAAAGACGAAAAAGTTTACCACATTGAAAGCAATCCTACATTGCTTATTGGGATTTATAATGTAGTTGTTTTTTGGAATAAGATTCTTATTCCTGGCAGTCCATTTAGTGTCCGTGTGTCCAACCCAAAATTGGTGTATTTCAAAAAGCTTCCGGGTGAACAAACAACTATCGGAAAAGAGATAGTCTTTGAAATTGATGTTAAAAAGTCTGGAATTGGACTAATTAATACTACAGTAATCACTTTAGACAATGCAAAAGAAGAGGTAATTTTTACTGACAAAGTGCATGAATTGGCTGTAATAAGATATATTCCCACTATTACAGGTGCCATAGAATTTGTATTCACATTTAATGGTGTTATCTTTAAACAGTGGAAATGTGAAGTAATCAACATTCCAAAACAGGAAGCAGATAGTAGTGTTACTGCACTACTTCCTGCTAACTATAAAAGTAACAGCATTCGGGACACACAATTAAAGAAAGAACACAAGCCACGCAACAAGTGTGTGATTAACGGTCTCCCATTAAAAAATGGTGTAGCCATGTTAAACAAGGATATTACCTTTAAAGTTACTGCGAGAGGTGCTGGAATTGGTACACCACAGTCCATTATTTTTTGGCCTGGTCGGAAAAGTATCACATTAAAACCAAAGAAGCTTAAAAATGATGTGTATAACTTTGAATATAAACCTTGTGAAGCAGGCAGGTTTGATATTGCAATATTCTTCTCTGGAACAGAGCTTAGTGAGAGTCCATATACATGTATTGCAATAGATAAAGACAGTACTGGAGTCATTTTACTTTCAAGTTTAGCATTCCCCAGCAAAGACTACAAATTTTGCATACAAGGAAGTTACTTGTGCAACAGAATCATTTATGATCCAGGTAATAATCTGGTTCCATCTTCAGAAATGTCTAAAGAAGAGCATTTTTCCACTGTATATTTCACTCCTAGCTCAATAGGTTCGTATGTGGTGTATGTAGAGTTCAATGGTGAGCAAATTCCGAACAGCCCCTTTGTTGTGCAGTGCATAGATCCAAGCAAATGTAAAGTACTAGGAGAACTGCCTAAAGTGCTTCAAGTTGACCGAGCAACAGATTTTGCAGTGACATCAGAGGGTGCAGGTCTTGGTACACTTTCCTTATTGGTTAATGGTGAAGAGGAGGGGAAAATGTGTACAACTGTAGTAAAAACCCAACAAGAGAATTCTGTACACACGGTTACCCTTATACCCAGACTTATTGGAGACATTTCAATTCAACTTTTGTTTGCAGGCAATAAAATTCCAAACTCATCTTTCAAAGCACAAATATGCGATGCTAATCAATGTAAAGTTAGTGCTGAATTTACAAAACCTGGAAATTGTGTAGTTGGAAAGACTATCACATTTACAGTATTTTCTGCTGGCGCTGGATTTGGTAAAGTGGTCAGCAAGGTTATAGGCCCTTTCACTAAACATTCTGCAGTGAATATCATTGAAACTGATAGTGGCACATTTCAATGTACATTTACTCCAAAAGAAGTTGGAGAACATTTAATAGATGTGATGTGGGGAATAGCGCATGTTCCAGGTAGTCCATTCAATTTTTTTGTAGAAAAAGCAAGTGGAATTAAGTGCCTTGCAATGGGATCTGGTCTTAATACAGCTATAGTTGGTAAACCCGCAAAATTCACTATAATTGCTGACAGTGGTTTATTAAATAGTGAAAGTTTATGTGCAAACATTAAACCAATTCAACACCAAGTTGATCTACAAATTGATGATAAGGGTACTGGGCAGTATGATGCAACATATGTTGCTCCTGAAGTAGGTGAATACACAACTGAAATCAAATACTACGGCAGGGACATTATCTTTAGCCCTTTTAAAATTGATGTAGTTGATCCATCAAAGTGCCAGTTAAGAAAAATAAAGTGTGAAGACTATACTAATACTCCACAGAAGCTTTTAGTTGACACATCTGAAGGAGGAAATGGCATGCTTACTGCCACTGTACTTGATCCACATGGCCAATATCTTGATGTCATTATTGAGGAAGCAAACAAAACTAGGTTTGTTGTGATTTTTGTTGCACAAAATGAGGGATTACACACAGTAAACATACTGTGGTCTGATACTCACATACCAGGGAGTCCATTTGAGCTTAATGTGAAACAGCATGTAGCCACAAATGCAGCAATGGTTAAAGCTTATGGGAATGGTTTACAGAATGGAAAATTACAAGAATGGGCAGAGTTTACAGTTGAAACCAAGCAAGCAGGCCAGGGTGTTCTTGCTATTATACCACATACAAATGGTGCCCATGGAGCACTTGAAGTAAGAACAGAACCAGAAGGAGATGGCATGTACATAGCAAAGTACCTTCCTACTATTGTTGGTAATGTTTCTTTAATTGTTAAATGGAGTGGCAATCATATCCCTGGCAGCCCTTTTATGGTACAGATTGCAGATGTTAAAAAATATTTATTGCAGCAACCTGCAATACAAGAGAAGGTTGTTGACTGCCAAAGTCTAGGTGCTTCTGCAGAGCATGTCGATTGCAAGATTCAACATTTAACTGATAACCCTATTATTGATGAGCCAGTAGAATTTTCGGTTGATGTTACCAATGCTGGTGAAGGATCCTTAAGAGCAAAAGTAACAGGTCCAAAGAATACACCAGTACAAGTACACTCAGATGTAGACAAATCTGAAGGTGTGATATATAACATTAAGTTTATCCCTACAATAGTGGGGAAGTACACAATAAATGTTTCATGGAATGATAAAGGAATTTCTACATCTCCGTTTGATGTAAACGTGGTAGACCCTAGCAAGTGTGTGATTAGTAAAGATCTTCCATTAAGAGATGGAGTTGCATTGTTAAACAAGGATATCAGTTTCAAAGTTATTACTAGAGGTGCTGGTTCTGGTACAGTGCAGTCCATAATTTCTCAACCTGGTAAGAAAAGAATTACCTTAAAATCAATAGACGACAAAAATGGTGCATATGCATTTAAGTATAAGCCCAGTGAAGTAGGAAAGTTTGAAATCATCATACTTTATTCCAACATTGAACTGACCGGAAGTCCATATACATGTATCACAATAGATGTTGATAGCACAGGAGTAATTTTTCCAGATTTAGCATTTCCTTATGAGCCCTACAGGTTTTATTTACAAGGGAATCGATCATATAATACTGTAGTGTATGATCCACAAAATAATCATGTAGATACAAAACTTGCAAAAGCAAACCGTTGTTCTGTGGCAACATTTACTCCTGTGTCAATAGGGTCCTATGTAGTGTTTGTAGATTACAAAGGTGAGAATATCCCAAATAGTCCCTTTTTCCTACACTGCATTGATCCTACCAAATGTGAAATCATAGGAAATTTACCTGACACTCTTCAGATTGGGAAGAAAACAGAATTTACAGTGACTTCTACTAATGCAGGCCTTGGTACACTTTCCTTATTAATCAACGATGAAGAAGATGGAAACCGATTATGCACAACGGCAGTAAAGACACAGCAGGAATATTCTGTTCACAAGGTCACTCTTACACCTAGACTTGTGGGAGATATTTCAGTCAAAATTTTGTTTTCAGGCTATGCAATTCCAAAATCACCCATTAAGGCAAAAATATTTGATGCTAATCAATGTAAAATTATAGGTGACTTAACAAACACTGGACAAGTTTTTCCAATCGGGAAAGCAGTTTCATTTAGATTAATTACTGCTGGCGCTGGATTTGGTAAACCAATTTTTAAGGTGTATGGTCCGACTACTCGCCATTACACAGTCCACTTCAGTAAGAATACAAAAAACACCTATTTTTGCTCTTTCACTCCAGCAGAGGTTGGAGAATATGCGATATATGTGACATGGGGAATAGCTTATGTTCCAGGCAGCCCATATAATATTACTGTAGACAAGCCAAGTGATGTGGTTTGCACTGCAGCAGGATCTGGTCTTTATCAAGCTACCATTGGTAAACCAGCATGCTTTACTATTACAGCTAATGAAAGTGGATTATTAGAGGGTCAAGTCATAGATGTAAATATTGTAGCTATCTGCCACAAAGCTGAAGTACAGATTGAAGACAAAGGCAATGGGGTCTACAGTGTTACATATACTGCTGAAGAACTTGGTTCTTACGTAGCTAAAGTCAAACATTATGGCCAACACATTGTTGGTAGTCCCTTTAAAATTGATGTAGTTCAAGAAGTAGACGTATCAAAATGTAAGGTTTCTGGAATAAAGATGGAAGGTGCCAGTTATTATACTGACAGTCCACATGAGTTATATATTGACACTTCCGAAGGTGGAAGTGGTGTACTAAATGTAACTGTATTAGACCCAACTAATCAGCCACTTTATGTAAACATTAAAAAAGTTAATGAGGGAAAGTACACTATAACTTTCATAGCAGAACATGAAGGAGTCCATACTGTAAATGTATTATGGTCTGAAATGCATGTTCCACTAAGTCCCTTCAAGATTCATGTTAAAAGGCTTGTTCCTGTGAATGCACAGATGGTTAAAGCATATGGTCCTGGTTTACGGAATGGAAACTTACAAGAATGGGCAGAATTTACAGTAGAAGCAAATCAAGCAGGTGATGGCACACTATCAGTGACTGCATTAAGCAGCAAAAGGTCATTTGCAGTAACAAAGGAACCCAAAGGATCTGATGCTTATATGGTAAGATATAATCCTACCATTGCTGGTGTTGTTTATATAATTATCAAATGGAGTGGTGTTAATATTCCTGGAAGTCCCTTTAAAGTGGACATCACTGATTATTCACCACTACCACCAGAAACTACATTAATTGTTACCAATCCAATGTTTCCAAACTTTGAACATGGAGTGGAATACCACCATGATGAAGAACACATATCTGGAGATGCATCACCCACCCCTGAAGCGCAAAATGTGTCTAAACCATTACCATCTAAATCATTCCAAGAAGCAGAACAGTATGATGGTATGGGTGACATTCCTACAGGTTTTACCACAAACGTTCAGAAAATCAATGAGGTTAGTTTACTGAAATGCACAGAGCAATATAGTGTATGTAAACCACATAACATATGTAATTTTTTAGTCTGTCTCAACTATGGTATTCTTAAAATTTTAGCTGTTGGAATCAGCAGACACTGACCTGGCACATTATCAACAGAACAAAGGTAGTGAAAATGGTAAAGAAGGCACCAATCCTGAAGCAATTAAGATAAAGTTGGATAAAGCACAAGATTTGATTTCTCAATTTCAAGAATTGTTAGTTGCAAAATATGTTATGTTTAGAGTTACTGCTTTTGTGTAGTGAAGACCCTCAGTTGTATGCAACATGGGAGAAACTGAAGATTGAGCTGCAGCGACTGCTAGCAATTTACAACCGAATACTTATTAGCCTGGAATCTGCTGCAGGTATACTGTATGTGTATTATGTATCTTTGTATGCGTATGTACAAAGAGTTAACAATTTTGTTAAGTAGGTGTATTAGTATATGTAATAGGTTGGATGGCTGTGGTATTCAGGATTAATAGTGCGAGTATTGTAAACAGGAAGGAGTAAAATAGTGCGAGGCAAAGCTGAGCACTATTTCCTTCCTGTTTACAATGCGAGAACTATTAATCCCGAATACCATGGCCATCCATCCTATTGCAAATTAATCCAACAACCATACCAACTGTTGCTAGACAACAGAAATTGAAAAATAACCATTGCAAAAGACGAATCACACTTAGCAACCGTTTCTATGTTCTCAAAATGACGTTTACCTTAGCAACAGTTACCTAGCAACCGTTGCTAAGCAACCATATTGTGTTATACCTTGGGGCCTCTATCACTATGGGGACAATAGTTGTCAAGTCGGACATTTACTTCTAATATAAACACACTACACTATTTTAGCCAATCAAATTAGTATTATAGATTTTTGTCAAGGGACCTTGACAAACAAGTGTAATACTAATTCTATTGGCTAATCGCTTGACGTATTTCAATATAATACGTCAAGCTGCTATTGAGAGTATTATACAGCTACACATTCAGTTGTTGGATTATCATTATTACGCTTTAAGATGTTTAAAACCACTAACATTATTTTAGCTTTCTTTATACTGCATCTCTATAACCATTCAATCTTTGTATCTGTATAGTTCCACATGGTGGTAACCAACAGGGTTACACTTCAAGGCAGCAGTATCCTCCTCCTGTACAGACAGCACCATATTATCCCCCAGCACCATATTATCCCCCGGCACCATATTATCCTCAACGTCCCATGCAGCAGACATCAAACACTACTGTTGTTGTGGTAGGAGGAGGAGGACCAGCAGTTCAACAGACTACAATCATTCAGCGACCAAGAAAGAAAGTTAACCATGTTCTTCACTTTCTGATAACTTTTTTTCTTTTCCCTCCATGGATAATTGTTTGGATTATCCTTTGCTGCATTTATGGATGCTAACGTTTTAGTTGTTCTATGCATTAGGATTTATGTACGTATAGTGACATAACACACACACACACACACACACACACACACACACACACACACACACATACACTAATTTGAATTGTTAATCTTACTGTACTTATTTATATGTTGCACATACAGCTTAAATATTGTTCAGTATCCATGCAGTTATATTTACCACCACTATTACTGTAGTCATGAATGCCTTTTTGTATGCATAGTATGCATGGCATCCATATTAACAACTTTATAGAATGTAAACAGAAGAATCGGCAGTATTGTTCTTGGTACATTGTTCTGCATCCTTAATAGACTCCATTATCCCCTTAAGTAATTACATTATATCTGTAATATACTTGTTCCCAGTAATATTTTGGGTATTGATAGATGATACGTATCAGTAGCTACACCAGTCACGCAATGTGTAGTTTTGTATATCATGTGCATGCAGCACTAGAAACAAAATGATTGATTCTTAAATGCACATGTAAGTATCATTTTACAAGCACAGCATCAACAGTTATCTATAGTTTTTGAGGAGGGTGGGAATTTAATCAGAAAAGAGCATGCACACATTTACTTAGCTAATGCAGTGCACTTCAAGATAACCCACTTATAGTTGTGCCTAGACCAGAAATCACTCTAGTCAAATCATAATTCCTGTACTGTTCAACACTGTGGAGACCATATCTATTAAAAGAGGCTTGAAAAAGTTCAACAAAGAACTACCTAAGACAGCCCCATTTTGAACTCATATTTTTATTGCTTACCCAGATTGTGGAACTCTCTACCAATAATTGACCTATCTCAATCATTAGAAGTAATCAAAGTAAAGATTTTTATGGAATCATTTTATAGCCAATTTTGACAATACCTCATGTAAATTTCATTACCTGTGTCTTTTTTTCACTGCTTCAAGACTCCTGCACCAACAATTACCCATATAATTATTTGTAACTTGTAGATAACCTGTAAATGTACTGTAGTTTATACAGCGTAGTTAGATTTCTAATGATAAGTCAATTAATTATACAGGCAAGTCCCTGGTTGTACCTCAGATTTGGATGTACCCTGCAAGCACCAAGTTTCCTGTACAGTATGTGTTATTTTAGTAAAACAATTAAATTAAATTAGTTGTTTTCATACAGTGTACTACATGTATACGTATCTCATCTAAATTGTAGTACAACTACAGTAGCACGGCTATCAACTGATTGTGGTGTGTTTGATAGATTTGCTGGAGTTTGCCTATTAGGAACTGGTGAGGCTGTGTTATTAGGTCTAAGCATGATGATTATGGCTATATGGGTTACTTACTGTAAGAATTCAGTCAGCTAGCTTGTGGGACTAATACTGGTGAGTGCGTAGTTTGGATGCAGGCAATACCTGTAACATTATTCAACGATTTTTAACTCACTGACCAGCATAAAAGGAAATGACCATACCATTGGTACCTGTCCTACAGTAGGATAAGAAGCCATTGGGGTGAAGTGAAAGGGAAGGAGGGCTAAAAATCTGGTAATATAATTATTTACTTTTAACTTAGGGCATATATAGTCAGGCATCAAATGAAACCCATAGGTTTCCAGCACTGTCACATTCCAGGGGATGGATGGTTAATTCATGTACAGAACTTGTACATGAGGTTCTTTTCCTAAGGAAACTTCTGGAGTGCAAGGCAATATTGTTAAACACTATCTTGGGGCTTGAGTGACACAGCAAGTATACAATCTTCTAACCTTAATTGTTCAGAGGTCGCTCTGGTGATGCTGATACCGAGCAATAGACTACTGCAATTCTAAATTACTGTAGGACACCACTTGTTTACCAGAGACTACCCTGAGACCTGCTTAAGTTAAACGATGCCTTTAATTGCACTCTGACACTAGCATCATCCTATGGTAACACACACACACACACACACACACACACACACACACACACACACACACACACACACACACACACACACACACACACACACACACACACACACACACACACACACACAAAGAAAAAGAAGAAGGAAGGTTGGAAGGAAGTAGTGGAAGTGTATCAAGACTCATGGCCAAAAAAGTAAAAAGCGCATGTACCAATAAACAACAAGTACAATCACTACTTTGAATTATTAATGGTTTTGCAATCTTCTTAGATGAAGCTGTTAGTTGTTGGGAATGGTCTCACTGCTAGACTTGGAATTGGATGGAAGTGTAGTGGAAGTAGTTGATTGGTTTAGGTGTTTACGATCATTGTTTGAGGCACATGGTGGAGCAGCTGGTCAGGTTAGCTGTAGGATTGCACAAGCATCTGAAGCTTTTGGCAGTCTTCTCACCCAGGAGTTGGTTAGCAAGTGGTACAGTTTTCACCGATGATGTATTACTGCAGCAGTTGTATTTTAGGTATTTATATAAGTAGAACTGTATTGTAGAAGAAATACCTGAGCTGGCTGGCAGATTTGATATGATTGAATCTATTAGTGATTTGCTGGTGCTATATAGATTCAAATGGTTAGGACATGCTGCCTGAATGCCTGATATAAGACAACCCAAGGAGCTTTTGTTTGGTTGGCTCCCTCAGAAGTGTCCTGTTCATGGTGCCAAGCTCCAATGGTGGGACAAGGTCCATCAGGATCTGAAGAAGTGTGCGATAGGAAAGTCATGATTGTCTTGGTATGAAGACACCTAAGATCACATTAGATTGAAATCTATTTGTAACGAGGGCTTGATCAGCATATGATAGCACTGCCTTTTAAAAGAAGCATTACAAGACACAAATGGAGTGTCTATGGTGTATGTGAATGGTGTAAAGTTGGTGTGTGTATGACACTATTATGCAAGAACCTGTGTACTAAGTTTACAAGTTCTACACTGTAAAACATTAAGTGTGTCTGACATGCAAAAAATATCACATCATGTGCAAAAGTATGTATATTTGGACATTTTTTGGTGTGTCAGACACACTTCAACACACTTTGAGTGTGTCTGGCACACTTCATTTTTTACAGTGTACCTATTATGCTTTTCAAGTTACTAGCAATGTAAACAAATTCAATTTTTATTAATGTGTGACTGGTGCATTGTTCATGTGATATGATCAGTGCTAGATTAGAACAATATCGTTAATATTCTAGGGCAACCATAGCCCATAGGCATTGAAAAAGAAGGAAATAGCAGGCTAAAGCCCCTCTTCAGACCACCAAGTGGATGGGGATTAACTTCCTTCAAATTAATATCTTGTCAAAACCATTTTTGAAGAAGGAAACTGTGAAAACATCACTATAATAGAAGCTCAAATAACCAAGAAAAGAAGAAGCTCAAATAACCAAGAAAAGAAGAAGCTCAAATAACCAAGAAAAGAAGAAGCTCAAATCTCCATTGTGCTACTAAAATATATTAAGTACCAGTAGTCTAAACTGTTATAATGAAAGCTTTTTGAATTATGATTTACTATACAAGCTAGATGATAACACTGTCAAATCTTCCACCAATGTATTTAATATACTTCTGCTAGCTATGACAATGGAGACTCTAAAGTTGAAGTCTGCTGTTGTTGTTGTAACTTGTTACTGCCACTTCTTCTACTGCTGTTGTTGCTTTGTTGCTACTGCTGTTGCTAGCTGCTGCTACTTGCTGCTTGCTGCTTCTTGCTGCTACTGTTACTGCTTGCTGCTGAGCACTTGCTTCTGCTGTTTGTTGTTGCTGCTTGCTGTTGCTGCAAGTTCTACAGCATAATATTGATATACGTAAAAGTACTGACCATCTTATACCTTCCTATCCACCGGCATATACAAGAGGCAAGAGTTGACAACTTCTTACATACCTTGGAAGAAGTGCAGGTGGATAGAGACTTTATAGGAGATTCCTTGAAGAGTGTTAATTAAATCAGATTAATTATTTCAATCATGGATTATTCATTGATAAAAGCCATATATGTAGAAAATAGTTCTGTGAGGAGCAATCATGAAGTATATTGGGTGAAGTTGACATGCATGTAAAATGGTTGGATATTATGAAGACATTTGTGGAGCAGGCATTTGGTGAAAAGTTTAGGTTAATGTTGTTCGACTAGCAAAGAGACAGTGTTCATCTAAAGTTGGCTATCCTAGATGGCTCATAATGGCAGATAATAGAAACAGTAAACAACAGGATAACATTTATATAGTCTAACAGTTTACTACAGCTTGTCAGTGATGGGTGCAGTTTCTACAGTACAAGTTAGTGTAGTATTATCAGTAGTGTGTCTGGTAGTAGTATTTGTTGGTGGTTGGTACTTACAGTCCTCATTGATACTGTTAAACACACAAGTCATGGAACAACAATATCACAATCAGGAACAGACTGAGCAACTCAACAAACAAATTATCGAACAAAATAATCAGATCAGTGAACAACAATTACAATTGGAAAAACTAAACATCATCATAGATGTCTTACTGGATAGGAATGAAAGGTATGTATAACTACAGTAAATTATACAAATGCTTTGTTAATGTACAAAGATCTAGTCCGGCAGACAGCAGGGTGAAGTTTGCAAAATGGTCTATAGTTTATTTTAATGCAGTTTTGGATTGTACTGTATACCTAAAAATATATAATTCCACCTGCTGGACAGGTGTCAGCTTTGGGAATTTTGCCATAGCAACCAAAGTTTAATTAGCTGCATGGCAACCATACAAATTTCACAAAATAGCTTCTGTGGGTTTCAGTTTTACCCAAATTTGTTTGAAAACCTGACCCAATTAACAAATCTGAGGTATTACAGGGTACAATTAATGTCAGAAAAAAAGAATGATTAATAGTCCTATAAACCCTTGAAGGCATCATTATGCATACCGTAGTTATGCATGTCTCAATAACTATCATAGGGCCTGTGGGCACAAACTGTACCCTGTCACACAACAGGATGTATCTCAGTGCTGGAGTAAAATATTTGCATTCTGCTACTTGTATTATAAAGTCAATCAATTGTTTAATACCTGTTTAAATGTTCAAAGCTATAGCACATTGTTACATAAAGGTATGGGTTATTAATAAAAGTTCGAAAAGTAGGCGAATTTTATGTGCTCACATGCCCTATATTCACAGGCCCAGTCAAATTTGCTCTCTTGACTATCTTTGGTTTAATAATACACCTGTAGTTTGCTTATTTATTAGTTTCAGCTTAAGCTATACTATAATAGTTACCGTTACTTTTAGACTTGAGAGAACAAACACAGTTTTCTGGTAGGAAATTTAATTCTGGCCTTTTCCCGTTGAATGCTTCTAAATCATTACGATAAAATCAAGTGTCTCGGTGATAATGATTTGCCTCCTTTGGTTTGCTGGTGTGGAAAAGCTCAGTTAATACACCCTTTCTCCAGCTAAAGTCCATGAAGTGCAAACAATTTATTAGGTGCAGTATTACAAAATGTTCAAAATCTAACCATAACATTGGTGTTAAAGATAGAATTTGAGTTTTATTCATAAAAAAGTTAATATGCATACATGTATGCATGTAGATCATCAAATGTAAGCTCAAAATCTAGTACTTGCTATATACTTGCGGAGTTTTTTTTTTTATTATTATTATTAGTACTTTACAGTGACCAGCACTGAAGGTCTGACAGCAACATGTGCTGCAGCCTTAGGATTACCTAACCTAATTTCAGGGACTTATACCTAATGACTTCACTTACTGACTGATAAGGTGTAACAGAAAAGGGGCCAAAGAAAGTAAGTAATAGCATATGTGTATTCTTCATTAACTTCCTGGTGTTTAGATTCTTCACACCTGTTCCACTATCATCTAGCTAACTTACATAGCTTATTTTCAAGAAATAATGGAAGTTATGTCTTATTTGGGGCATCATATGTGGTATCCATGCAGTACAGTAGCTGCCTCTTGTACCCCCTATATACCCTGAAATGTGGACACTGTGATAATCAGAATATTTTGTCTAAGGTCCCATTTGTATTAAACACACATACAATTAAGCCTCTGAGATCAAGACAACCTTCCAATGAAAACAGTATGATGGGGTTTCATGCAGAATAGTATTGTGAGAGGCTCTAGCTATATTTGCTAGAGGCTCTCACAATACTATTCTGAAGCCTCTGAGATCAGGACAACTTTCCAATAAGAACAGTATAGTGGAGTCTTAAGGTGTCCAGAATGAGAGTCTCTATTATATAGGATACACACAAATACACACACACACATATGTATGATTGTGTGCTACCTCTTAATCAATATTTTCTATGTACAGTAAATAGATCATGACATGCCCTTTGTACTGAAGTTATGTCTGTTCTCACTCACTTCTGCTCAATAACTTTTGTCTGTACCTTTTATTATTTTCACTGAAATGACCATCAAATCAAATTCTTTAAGGTGTGTTATTCTCCTACACTTGCATGTTGCTCCTCTTGCATGATAACCTTACAATTTGGCATGCAAGAGAGAACTTTCAATGATATAAAGTGCTGGAGGAAGAAAAATTCAGAAACAAAGCTATTCATACAATTGACAATTGCATGTGGAAGACACAAATCCAGCTTTTAAGAGCATCCATCACATTATATTGCATAAACAAAATTAGACTTAAAAGTCTTTTCTGCTGCCACCTATTTGCTCCACTAATGATTTCCTCTATTGACATTTATCAACAGCATAATATTATATTGGGGTCAGCAACAGCCTGCCATATATGTGTGTGGCACACATATGGGGTACAAATTTGGTTTTACAAATAGTTCATAATAGTGTATGTTGAATGTACACATGTATATTGCATATACGTACATATACAGCCGGTGTTCTATGAAATGCAGTGGTAGACTGGGACAGTGCTCAGTTACAACAAATCCATAACAGTCAAGCTGTGCAAAGGGTGTAGTGGTACTACAATTGTATCATTCAGAGTTAGCTATAACCTAAGCAAAAGTAAAAAGTATTGGTCTTGCTGAAATTTTAATCATTGGAGCAATTTCTTGGTGATTTACTTCACAGTTTGGCTATTCTGTCTACAGCTTGGCTATTTTGGCATGGATCCCATCATTTACTACTTTACATGTGCTCTATTCGAGGAAGAAAGTCAAGCTGATGTTGAAAACAGAACTTTACTTATATCTAAAATCATTTAGTTAATGCGATTACATTAATTTAACTAGTATAATAATCACTCAGCATAAAAATAATAGTGAACTTGTTCATTCTGGTCACCTCTGCCAGGCCTGCCTTATTAAGGCAGTGGTTGTATTAAACATGTTAATGTCACTGTGTACACAAAAGACACAATTAGGAGACTGTTACAATGGTCTGTTTAAATCAGGTGACTTTATTATACGGTGATCCAGTTGGACAGGTTTAATTGTATAGTTAATATTAGAAGTATTGGGCAATCACAAATGCAGTAAAATACCTACAGTAAAGCAAACAGGCATAACACGGAATGTGATAAAGAAATCAAATGAAACTTGGTGTATGACTTTGATTCATGATTCACTGTCTTTGTGCCAATTTTGAAGAAATTTAAAAAGAGTGGTTCAACATTTTAATTTCTTTAATAATTTAGCATGGAATGACCAAAATACTAGAATTTCCTGAGTTAATATCCCAACTTGCCCAATGCTGATGGAGGTCCAGCAGGTGGTTTTGAGTAGTTCATAGTATGGAGAAATATTTTGTGACATAAAATTAACTATTGACCATATTGCAAGGTTCAGCCAAAAAAGCCACTTATTCTGCCGGACTATCATTATCAGGCTCAAGATAACAGTGTAGTCATTATGAAATAGTCAAGAGACAAAACTAACAATCATAAACTACAATCCAAACAGAAATAGTACTATTATTAAACTGATACATGGTAGAGATGGTGTACAAGGTAAAGATGGTAGAGATGGTTGTGATGGAATGAATACCTGGTGTAAAAGATGTTGAAGAAAATGGAAATTAAGGACCTTTGGGATCAAAAGGAACCCAAGGACCAAAGGAAGGTCAAGAATCAAGGATCAAATACAGATTAAAGACCAAAAGGAGATCAAGATTTAAAGTTAGATCAAGGGCTACCAGAAGTAAAGGGAGAAGGCAGGGATGATAGAGAAGGTCGTGATGGAGTACAGAATATCAAAGGAGATGTTGGTCCTCATAAAGATAAAGGAGATCAAGGATTAGACGACAAAAGGGAGAACAGGACTAGTCTCAATATGTTCATTGGTGTCATGATTCTTGCCCTAGTAATGTTGCACAAATTGTGTATACAGGCAGAGTTGGTGGTTCACAATATTCACACAGAAGAGGTGGTATATAGTAATCCACAATGTTTTCTGTTGGACCCTGCATAACGTGGATTTAATAGTAGATTACAAGGCCATTCTTTCATATATGGAGCTGAATGCAAAAGTATAAGTACCAATCCAGAAGTTCCAAATACTGTGCCGTGTGTTACATATCCTCTGGAACAGCACTGTACAGTATATGATGCCTGCAAAATATTCTTGTCCAAAGGGTGGACAATAGCTTATCACGGATATATGATGTACAAACACAACATCTTGTACTAGCTAGGAACCATGTTTGTTTACCAATAATTACAGAACTTACCTTTCAATTCTTGTCAAGTATATATATAATATGATTGTGAATTGTACAATACAAAAATTGATGTCGGTTAAAGATAAGCTTACCATGCACTTTCAACAGTATAATAGATGTTTTCTGAGAATTTTTTTTTTTGTTTTCAATAACTACAATACATTTCCTAATATATACACAGCACTAAATGCTTGCAATTGTTAAGTTGACTAATAAAGTTTACTTAATTCTTGGTAGAAGACTGAACAATTGAGTTCATGGTTTCAAATTCATTGATGCACCATATACAGTATTTGTATAGAATGACAACACATGCGCCAGTATATAAACACGTACATGTGCATCATAATAATATCATGTTGGTAAACTAAACTTGTGTTAAGATCAAGTCAATAACAGAAGGTGTACGAGTGTCTGTATGTTGTATTTAAAATCAAAGTATATCTTAGTACATGTACAGTATAGTGCCATACTCATGTCAGGTGTACATGTAACCGTTATGTTTGATGCTACATAATGTATACATGTTTGTAGACTAAATGTATAGGTACATCCTGTAGGTTTGAGATCAACATGACTTTGCTAATGCTACTACTGTCATTATTACTGCTACATACTGCAGATAGTTCAGTCTATACCGTGATACCTGATGATCACTACTATCCTAACACTACATGTCATCATTGTCATAACCTACAACACTACCTGCTCAATGCCACCAAATACTTCACTTCTAACACTCAACTACTCTTCCTACCAGGAATACATCACCTTAACACTGATCTCATCATACAAAATGTTCACAACATTTCACTCATTGGTAGTGAAACTAGCAGCACACATTTGGTAACAATAATTGATTGCAATTTATTATCCAACATAGCCATAAAAGAGGTTTCTAATGTAGCAATAAAGAATATAGTATTTAGTAAGTGCACAAGTAGTTCAAATGAGAGAACAAACACCAGCAGAAATGATGTTAATGCATCACTGATAGTGTTAAACTGTTATCATGCTCTTATGCAAAATGTCATGATTTTAAGTGATGAAAGATTTAGTCTACTAGCTGTTAATGTTTAAGGAAAATTCACCATTGACAGCCTCAAAAGTAAGGGGATAAAATTGGTGTACAATGATTTGAGTGACAATGGCCAACTGCAGTTAAACCATAGTTTAAGGATTATCCAGTTTGAACTAATTACAAAAGTCCAGAGTATTAAGGATTTAGCAAAATATATTTATATTTCCTTAAATGATACTAGATTTATTGATTCGCTTGATAATTTTACTTTTAGCAACAGATACCTTGAAGAAACATTGTACGGGATTACAATGGAGTTACATCAAAAGTCATATAACGTTATGATTCACCTTACAAATATCACTTTTGTAAACTTGAATAACTACAAAGTTTTATCAATTGACATTGCCAGTTGTAGCAATGCAGTAGACAATATAATTTCCATAAATGGTTGCAACTTTGAAAATAATACTTCTGCATATCTAGTAAATACCCTGATAGACCTACAGGTTTCAATATGTGACTATACTTATAGTATCTTATCAGAGAGTGGAAGAAACAGAATAGTTCTTCAAAACTGCAGGTTTGTAAACAACACTTACACTGGTAGTGTAATAAAAGTTAATTGTACAGGACCATTCTTTCTATTTAAGCAAAAACCAAAAACTTATATCTCCATTATTGGCTGTCTATTTCAACTCAATACAACCCAGTTCATAAATTTTGCTTCAGTTTTAAACCATGAAAGTTTGCTTATTGAAAATACCAAATTTATATCTTGCTATCATATAGAAGACTGGGCAATCATATTGTTCAATGTTAACCTCATTCTTAAGGGACCAGTTATATTCCATAAAATAAGAGTACAGCAAAGTTTGATAAATGCAATTAATGATATAACAGTTTATGATTATATAGAAATTTCCAGCATTGTGGCAACCAGCTGGATAAGTGGAAGAGCATATGTCAATCTCAAGATTATGGAATACGCACATATTAATATAACCAATAATATTTTAGAACGTTATATTATGTTCCTTGAACAAAATGACCATAATTTTCAACTATACCCATTTTGCTTTTTTCAGTTCTACAAAAATCACAAGAGAGGAAAGGGTAATCGCAATCCTATAGTTACTATTATGTCTACAAATATTTTTAGTGGATCAGATATTGTAACAAATATTAACTGCAGATGGTACCCTAATTCACTTTACTATGGACAGAATCCACTTACAGTGTAACTAAAACATATTCGATTCTATACTAACGAAAGTTCAGTTCCACCGTTTACAACTGGATTGCTGTGTCATTGTACAGATGAAGTACAGCCTAGTTGCTCCACTAATAATATAGGACCAATATATCCTGGCCAACATATACAATTACACTTTGCATTAAACTCAAGGATAACTTATAACCCGGAATTACCAATATCAGTAAAAAATTATGTGCAGAACTCAGACTATTCTATATGTCAAGTTTCTTCAATGTTTGAAGCAGAGCAAACAGTTAAAGAAAACTGCACTGAAGTACATTACAGTATCCTATCAGAGAATAAATCACTCTGTATGTTAGTTCTTTACAACACTGATTACAGATATCCAACCATCTATTATGTTAAACTTTCAAAATGTCCACCAGGTTTTGCTTTTGATATATTAGAGAAAAGCTGTCAGTGTGATAAAATACTTCAATCAACATCTGTACTGATTACAAACTGTAACATTAGTGATCAGACAATACAACGTCCTGCTAACAGTTGGATTGGTAGTACAACTACAAGTAATTCTTACAATTATCACATTTGCCTTCATTGTCCATTCCATTACTGTCTTCCATACTCAACACATCTAAACTTTTCCACTCCTAACTCACAGTGTCGGTTTAACAGATCTGGTGTCTTGTGTGGGCACTGCCCACATGGCTTCAGCACTGTGTTTGGCTCCTTGGACTGTAAACGTTGCTCCAATATCTACCTGGCATTGACTGTACCAATTGCAATAGCAGGTCTTGTGTTAGTACTGGTATTATTTCTCCTCAGCCTCACAGTAACAGATGGTACCATAAATGCATTTATACTATATGCCAACATTATTAGTATCAACACTCCAGTGTTCTTTCATCATCTTGATGGGTATGTACCTACATACACCTTCATCTCACTTGTTAATCTCGACCTTGGTGTACAAACATGTTTCTATAATGGTATGGATGACTATGCCAAGATGTGGCTACAATTATCTTTTCCAGCCTATCTCTTATTCATTGCTACTTCACTCATTATAACAAGCAGATACTCACACAAAGTACAGAGGCTCACTGCTCGTAGAGGGTTGCCAGTACTTGCTACCCTTTTCCTCTTGTCATATACTAAAGTGCTACGCATTGTATCCAGTGTCTTGTTCTCATATTCCACAATAACTCATCT
Organism: Dysidea avara; assembly: GCF_963678975.1. Lineage (NCBI taxonomy): Eukaryota > Metazoa > Porifera > Demospongiae > Dictyoceratida > Dysideidae > Dysidea > Dysidea avara. The sequence continues at coordinate 33,260,413 of NC_089275.1, read as the reverse complement.
ACCCAGTAAACATACTTCACTGGTGTGGTCAATAGATGCTACTCTACCACTATTTGGGGTGAAATTCGTTATAATGTTTATCATGTGCATCATTATCTTCCTCATGTTGGTGCCATTTAATGCCACCTTACTGATCACAAAAACCATGTCCTGTTTCAATATTGTTACTAAATTTAGACCACTAATAGATACTTACCAAGGCCCATACAAATGTCAGTATTATTACTGGACAGGAGCACAGTTGTTAATTAGAGTTGTTTTCTTTGCAATTTCATCATTAGACAGAAACCTGAACCTTACAATTGGTATGCTATTACTCAGCCTTATAACAACTGTACAAGGAGTTGTAGGTCCTTATAAAAACAAAATAAGAAACTACCATGAACTGGCTTACTTGCTCAACCTTCATGGATTGTACACCATCACATTGTACCTTCAGGACACCATTAGTATCATGGCTGTTAATGTATTGGTTGCTATGGCTGCACTTCATTTCAGTATTATCATAATGTATCATATTAGCACCTACATGTGTGATGGAGTGATCAGAAGGAAACTAAACAAAAGTGTTGTCACACTAATAAGATGGATTAACAAGTCATCAGTGAAACACCAAAAGTTTCAGCTTGAAGACAATACTCGGACGAGAATCCCTGAAGTGGCATTTAACTATTGTGAGCTCCAGGAACCACTTGTGGGTGTGGACTAATAACAGCTCTTAGACCATGAGTATGGAAGACTTATATAGATGGTAATTCATGCAAAATACCAAATTGCTTAATTTTACATATAATATTATTATTAAATGCACAACATGTAATATAACAGTGTTACTTTAGTATATACATAGTACTTTTAATTTTAGTTGTAGTTTAGTTAAAGTACGTAAGGTAGAAAATGTTAAATGTACTTTAAATTAGTTTAGTGCCAGCCTAAAATTATATATTTTAGTTGTAGGTTAGTTATAGTGTACTGTTAAAAACTTTTGCTTTTAGTTTAGTTTTAGTGGCAACTCAAACGATTTATATAAAGCATTCTCCAAATGCTCTTGTGTAAGATCTCAAAGCTGCATAATAATTATGGTAAACATTCCCACTATATTTATACACTACAAATAGTTGTCAATTAGCTTGCAACCATGGATCATTGGTCCATATTGTGATCACTGGGATATAAACATGTGGTTTTAGTTGTAGTTTAACATTAAGATGAAATAGTTTAGTTTTAGTAGTCAAGTCAGTTTTAATTTTTAGTTTGTAAAATAGAATTGCAGTTTAGATATCAATAAAAATAATATCAATTGCAGCTTGCAGTTTCACTGACTGCTCTATTAGGGAGTATTGATCTATTTTCATGTAAATTAAGCTTCATAGTTTGAAATATCCTCCTAATATGATATGGTGGCATAGCACTCCAGCCTATTATGCTTTTCATTACATTGGCATATATATTAGCCTTCCCTCCAGCCTGCATGGTTATTCTGGATTCATTATAATTATTTATTTATTTATTAAGACTTCACAGCACAAGTACTGAAGGTCTGTAGGACTCCTGGTCCTAGTTTAAAGTTGCTACAGAAAGTACGTTTGAAAAGATGGTATAATAAACTTATTTTTGAGTTTGTTGAGATTGCTGCACTACTGGCTTTTTTCTTTGCGGTTGATATTTTACAGTATTTAAGGTTTCTTAATGTGTAAAGAAATAGATTTAGTACTGTAGCACCACAGGATCAAGTATGTACTGCTACTGATTGTATTTCAATAGCTACAATATTTGCCTTTGTGTTCAACAGCATTGATTGAAATGATTTTCACGACTAATAATAGCTCACATCACTTTCTTATAGGGAACATTACCATACTTGGTAAGCATGCAATAGTTGATTTTATTCATGTACAGATAACTTTTTCTTTTATGGAATCAAATAAAAGTAATCACTTGGTAAAAAAAGCATATACTGTTCATATTTAACTTCAACTGTAAGGTAAAAATGTTTTTAGACCATTTTGCGGTGGATTTTGGAGGTGTCTAAGTTATTTAGACCCTTATCATAGTTTTCATGTTTACTTAATAGACTCTTTTCATGTTTGTTATGTGTACCTACATTGGTAGCACTGGCAATGCATCATCACCTGAAAATTAATTTTAGATCCGTAACTGTTGTTACAGGTGGAGTGATGGCTTGTTTCTACTAACTTATGATACATTTTTCTGTTACAAGCAGCCGTCAACAGTGTAAATGTACAACAACTACATAAAGGGTCTAAATAAGTTAGAATTCAGACCACCTAAGTAATATATGCATAGTGACCCAATGGCCCTGTGTCATGACTATTACATAGACATTTATTAAATTTATACATGTAGAAAATAGCTGCAAAACTGCCAGCTCTACAAAAATTTCATCAACAGGTAAATTATAATGTGGAGGAGAAGTTATGCTTATAACATGAGTAAGTTAACTAATTAGGAAATTTTTAAAATTCCATAGAAATTTGTTGGAATAATTTGGGGTTTCTTTGTAGGAATTTTTGGGCTTGGTTTTACTTAACTTACAGTAGCTATTTTGAATGAAATGTGAGGCTGGTTTTCATGCAATTTTGTAGGGCAAAACTCCATGATCCCTACTATGCAGTACTACCATACAGTACAATCATACTGTAGGATGCTTACAGTAATTTGCCTTTGTGTCTAACAGTATGCTCAATTGACTGAAATGATATTCATTGATCAGCAACTCACTATACAGGAACCATTAGCATACTTGGTAAGCAATACTTGACTTTTTCATGGTCACTTTCATGACAACTAAAGCAATCAGGTAAGAATCTAAATAATTATTAGCAGTCTTGTAAAGGTATTTTTTTAGTATGTACATACAGTTCATGTATAACTTCAACTGCATATGCATTTATGAATGTAGACTAGTTAGCTAAAAAGCTGTCAGCTCTAGCTACTGTATTATAGTATACAAATCAACCTTAAACCCTGAGTGGATTGTGAACCTTGTAAAATGCATATGTCAGCGAGACATATATACTGTGTGTGCATGCGTGTGTGTTATGTCAGTCAATGACCCAGCAGTTAAAAACAACTAGCCCTAAGCCGGGGGGGGGGGGGGGGGGGGGGTACACATATACAGGGGCGTACGGAGGGGGGTTTCCAGGGGTTTCTGGAAACCCCTTTGAATTTTACACAGTGCTTGAAACATTAAGAAATTGATACTTCAGGTTTCCAGAATCTGTAATCTGTCATGGAACAGGACACATTTCAAACTTTTATCTTAGTTAAATAACAGTTTCTAACATGATAGCAACGCTTATAGCATTGTTATGAATTATGATTTTGGTGAAACTGAAGATCGAGATACTCTAATAGAGCAGTCAGGTACTCTAATAGAGCAGTCAGGCAATATAAACTACTCTAATATAACAGTCACTTAGCTGTAGTGAAAACCCCTTTTCAAAATTCCTGCGTACGCCCCTGCATATAGCATTTGAAGTAAGTACTTGTTGTGCTGTATTATCCAAATAGCTAAGTAAAGAGAGGGCTTGTGTACGTGACAAAGTGCCAGTAAAGAGGAAAACCCCAGGGATTTCTGACTAACTAGTGGAGTTTGGGGCATACTCCCCAGGGAAATCTTAGAAACTTGAGTGTCTCTAGATTGAATTTGGAAGCAGAGAAGATGATTGAGATCTGGATAAGAAAATAGCAAGTTGAAGGGACAAAATAAGAACTACGTATATGTATATAATTATGTATGTACATGCAAGCCTCATTTTATTGGATTTTGATAGTGGACTGTAAAAGAAAGAAAATTACACACACTAGTTGGATTGTTAGGCAATTTTTAATCAAAGGGCAGACCACAAAATGGAAATTTTTTTGAAAATGGCCAAGTTATCTCAAGAATGGATCTTGTGGTACTTTTATTCAAATCCCTGTAGCAACTTCTACAAGACTTAAAGGTGTACAACACATAAGTATAATCAAGAGTAAATAATGGTTACTCTTGTTAAAATATATAACTTTGTAAAGAGTTTTTTTTTGTGGTACAACTGACTAGTAAGTTTTTCAACTAGCTAGGCCAATCACCACTTACAACTAGCCAAAGAAAGGTCATTTATGTACAACTAGCTTTTAGGCCATAAATAGCCCCCTTTTATGCCTTATAATGACCACACAACTTCGCTATTATTGTTAAATTACTGTCCTTTACATGCGTCATGGCTCAGTGAAAAGTGAAGAAAATTATTTTGAATACCTAATGGCAGTAAACAAGCATTAGAGTTAGCCATGCATGTATACTGTCAATACAAAGGCTTTTATAATACTACCATATATGCACATTATGCAGTTAGTACAAAGTTTAACCAAATATGGTAAACTATGCAGTGTGCCTTCTGTACAAGAGTTATTTAGTGGTTAGACATGTTGTCTGATTGGAGGATATATATATAGTACAGTAGGAGACTATATAAACAGTAGACAACAGTGAGCATTTATCAGTTGATGTTCAGTTGACTACAGCTTGTCAGTGATGGGTTCTGTTTCAATGGTACATTTCAGTATTCTGCTCTCAGTAGTATGTCTGGTAGTAGTATTTGTTTGTTGTTGGTTGGTACTTACAGTCCTCATTGATACAGTTAAACACACAAGTCATGGAACAACAATATCACAATCAGGAGCAGACTGAGCAACTCAAAAAACAAATTATCAAAACAAAAATTAATAATCAGATCAGGGAACAACAGTTACAACACTGGAGCAACTAAACATCATCACGGATGTCTTACTGGATAGGAATGGAAAGGTACAACATTTTTGGCATATGTTTCATTAAATAATAATAATAATAAATCTTTTATCACCCCACAGTACAAAGATCACTATGATACTAGGGATAACACTAGTCATCATGAAATAGTCAAGAGAGAAACCAAAAATCACAAACTACAATTCAAACAGACAATACTATCATTAAACTGTTACATGGTAGAGATGGTGTACAAGATAAAGATGGTAGAGATGGTCGTGATGGAATACCAGATGTGAAAGGAGATGTTGGTCTTCATGGAGAAAAGGGAGAAATGGGATTACCAGGATCAAAGGGAGAAGGTAGGGATAGTAGAGATGGTCGTGATGGAGTACAGGGTATCAAGGGAGATGTTGGTCCTCATGGATATAAAGGAGATCAAGACACACGGTAGTGTGTCGTGCGGCCCAAGAAGCCGGCGCGTAACACCCGTGAGTATATTAACAGGAAGAAAGAAAACGCAATTTTCGCACCTCCGTAGCTCTGTGCTTCCTTGATGAAACAAGATGATTTTTACTGTGGACATGCCCTCCAACTTCAGCACTCCACATTCCAAATTTGAGCGAAATCGCTTCGCGCGTTCCCGAGATATGCGACTTCAAAAATTGGCTCAGTTTCTTCGGGGTTTTTTCCTTCTTATTTTTCTTCCTCTTGTCGCACACTTACAAAAACTGTTATAAAACGCGAACACCACAGCCGATTGCCTTGAAATTTGGCACACAGAAGGGGAGTATAAAGGCGCATCTCGGTACCAACTTCGGCTGGAATACGATAAACAGGCAAAGAGTTATGAGCGATTATTCACGAAAAATAACGCAATGTGTTGTCACGCCTACAGGGTAAACCGCGTATGGGAAGAGGCTGAAAATCGGTGGGTGAATAGGTTAACTATTGAACCTCAAACCTTTTGTAGTTTGAAAGAAATCGAGCTAAAAAACAGGAAGATACAACGAAAAAACCAACAGTGTGTAACAATTACGCAATCGAGATTATAATATAGCTAATAAAAAAAAAAACGACTGCTTGCCACGCCTACCAGATAAACCGCTAGGGGTAATGATTTGAAAATCGTTGTACAGATGGAGTTATCATCTTAGAAAGGCTCATCAATGGTGTAGAAGAATCAGACTTAAAGCCACGGAGTTATAACACGAAATCCAACTTGGTGCAGCAAGTGCGAGATCGAGATACTCTAATAGAGCAGTCATCCTAATAGAGCAGTCACCCTAAAGAGAATTCAAGAGATCAGCTAGAAATAAGAAACCTGTATAGAGATCAGTTACACACAAGTCACCCTGTAGAGAGATCAGCTAGAAGAAGTTACCTTGTAGGAAGTTCATGCAACTATGGAAAGAGATAGTTTAGCTAGAAGAAATTACCTTGTAGAGTTCAGCTACAAAGAAACCACCATGTAGAGAGTTCAGCTACAAACAAATCGCCCTGTGGAGAGATCAATAGAAGAAGTTACCTTGCAGAGAGTTTAGCTACAAAGAAACCATCATGTAGAAAGTTCAGCTACAAACAAATCTCCCTGTAGAGAGATTAGCTAGAAGAAGTTACCTCGTAGAGAGTTCAGCTACAAAGAAACCTTTATGTAGAGAGTTCAGCTACAAACAAATCTCCCTGTAGAGAGATCAGCTAGAAGAAGTTACCTTGTAGAGAGTTCAGCTTCAAACAAATCACCCTGTAGAGAAAGATCAGCTAGAAGAAGTCACCTTGTAGAGAATTCAGTTACAAAGAAACCACCATGTAGAGAGCTCAGCTACAAACTAGTGACCTTGTAGAGACATCAGCTAGAAGAAGTTACCTTGTAGAGAGTTCAGCTACAAAGAAACCATTGTTTAAAGAGCTCAGCTGCAAACAAATCATCTGTACAGAATTCAGCTACAAACAAATCACCCTGTAGAAAGATCAGCTAGAAAAAGTTACCTTGTAGAGAGTTCAGTTACAAAGAAACCACCATGTAGAGAATTCAGCTACAAACTAGTGACCCTTTAAAGACATCAGCTAGAAGAAGTTACCTTGTAGAGAGTTCAGCTACAAACAAATCACCCTGTAGAAAGATCAGCTAGAAGAAGTCACCTTGTAGAAAGTTCAGTTACAAAGAAACCACCATGTAGAGAGTTCAGCTACAAATTAGTGACCTTGTAGAGACATCAGCTAGAAAAGTTACCTTGTAGAGAGTTCAGCTACAAAGAAACCATTCTGTAAAGAGCTCAGCTGCAAACAAATCACCTGTACAGAATTCAGCTACAAACAAATCACCCTGTAGAGAGGTCAGCTAGAAGAAATTACCTTGTAGATAGTTCAGCTACAAACAAATCACCCTGTAGAAAGATCAGTTAGAAGAAGTTACCTTGTAGAGAGTTCAGCTACAAAGAAACCAAGCTGCAAACAAATCACCTGTACAGAATTCAGCTACAAACAAATCACCCTGTAGAGAGGTCAGCTAGAAGAAATTACCTTGTAGATAGTTCAGCTACAAACAAATCACCCTGTAGAAAGATCAGTTAGAAGAAGTTACCTTGTAGAGAGTTCAGCTACAAAGAAACCATTTTGTAAAGAGCTCAGCTGCAAACAAATCACCTGTACAGAAGTCAGCTACGAACAAATCACCCTGTAGAGAGATCAGCTAGAAGAAGTTACCTTGTAGATAGTTCAGCTACAAACAGATCTCCCTGTAGAGAGATCAGCTAGAAGAAATTACCTTGTATAGAGTTCAGCTGCAAAGAAATCACCCTGTAGAAAATTCAGCCACAAACAAATTGCCCTGTAGAAAGATCAGTTAGAAGAAGTTACCTTTTAGAGAGTTCAGCTACAAAGAAACCATTCTGTAAAGAGCTCAGCTGCAAACAAATCGCCTGTGCAGAATTCAGCTACAAACAAATCACCCTGTAGAGAGATCAGCTAGAAGAAGTTACCTTGTAGATCATTCAGCTACAAACAATTCATCCTGTAGAGAGAGCATCTAGAAGAAGTCACCTTGTAGAGTGTTCAGTTACAAAGAAACCAACATGGAGATTTCTGTAATTAATATATGTATTATATATATAATTTGTACATTTACTGATAAAATATTTAAAGTACATCTACTTCATCTTTTCTTCTTCCTGTGGTAAAGAAAAAAAGATGGGTTAAAAAAGTCCCAAAGCCGGCCATAGGCGGTATACAAATACAAAAAGAAATGAAATCTAATCCAAAACAGCCAAGCTGTAAAAAAAAGTATGCAGCCCTCAAAAAGGCTATGGTGAAAAAAGATGTGAAATCCAAGGTGGCGGCCAAGAAATGGCTGTGATGGTAGGTTAATGGTGAAAATTTTAATAATGACAATTCAGGTGAATTTTGTGCCAAGACCAAGCGGCACAAATATTCACCTGAATTGTCGTTATTAAAATTTTTACCATTAACCTACCATCACAGCCATTTCTTGGCCGTCACCTTGGATTTCACATCTTTTTTCACCATAGCCTTTTTGAGTGCTGCACACTTTTTTTACAGCTTTGCTGTTTTGGATTAGATAGTTTTGACTGAACTCTATTGGATTGCTGCTTTAAAATTCATGAGGAAGTGGGAAATAAAAACAGGTACACAATGACATTATAGGATCACCTGTGATTGTTGCCACGAGACTTGTAATCTAGATCTCCTGTATTTAAAATGGTTGTATAATTATGAAATAATCATTATACATAAGTCAATCAATTACAGGCATGTAGCATCCCATCTCTAATTTTTGACTACTCTATTAGAGTAATTTTGCACAAAGTGACTGTACTATTAGAGAAATTATTAGTGCATTGTGACTGCTCTAAGAGTTTTTAGCTCAAAGTGCAAAACTTTTGAAAAAGTTTGAGAAAGTTTTTAAAAGTGATTGTAGTCAGGAAATTTTTGAAAAAATACAACTTTTGAGAAAGTTTGGGAAATTGTTGGAAATTTTTGCAAACGTTTTAAGAAATTTCTGGCAAATTATTGAGAGAATTGGCCACTGTATATTTTAATTATGATAGTCAGCACAGGGAAACCATTATGTGCTATCAAAAATTGACACCTTGCACTTATGTGAAAAAGTGCATACCCTAATAGCTATACAGTACTAGCTACCATATTGGATGATAAACATTTCTGTAAGTTTTTAAGACAAAAGAATCTGATCAGTTATGCATGTTCCCTTCTTTTCATACATACTTTCTTTCAAGGTTACAGTATGTTATCATTTTACTATTGTATAGTTGCTATAGTTTACAGGTGTGGTTTCATTGTTTGCAACATAAGAAGCCAGTTGCATTATGAAAGTCAGCAATGTACCTTGACACAAGCCAGTCATCACAATAGTCATAGATCCTCAGGAAATACGCTAAGAAAGCAGTTTTCCCAGTTTTAAGATATGGGACACTTTGATTTGTTATACTAATTATAAACAGTACAATAGTTATTACTTTTCATGGAAATCTTTAATCTACTATTTCTCCAAATCATTGACCTATCACAAATAATATACATGACAACTGAATATATAACAAAGTAGTTAGCTAGCTATCCTTAAAAGTGTGTACCAGTGTATAGCCTGTGCCCATTTAATGCTTGTTGAATGGCTATATAAGCCTCAGTCATACTTTCACATATATACCATATATAATGCATTGCATGTGTGTGTGTGTACATAATGCCTGTAAAAAAAGTATTATGTGTCATACTGGTTATAATACATATAGCTATTGATCACAAGTGTATCAGAATGCTACATGAATACTATTATAAACAATATTATTATGCAATGTGCAGTACAGTATCACATGCTGCTTTATGTTGCATTGCAAATTCAGTGACTTTTAGTCATTAATATCATCCATAATTTCTATGAAAGATTCTCGATATCGAGCAAAATCAATGTTGTCATCATCACAATCTTTGACCTGGTCACTATAAAGACAAAATACATTTGATCATTTACATACAGAACAAGTAGCTACTTTATTAAATGGTGACTTTATACTACTGTAGCAGGTAATGAAAACGGTAATAATATTCCACTAATACAATGTTCTTTAATTTCCAATTCTACAAAATAATGTTGATTTTAAGGCAAACGAGAATGTCTGTTATCCATACATTTACAAAATATTTTTCTGGTATTAATATTATACTACATATAATATCAACCAGTACCACTAGAAAAGTTATAATGTATTTATATATATATTAATACAACATCAATGTACAAAAACTCCAATAGCAGCTTGTGGTATATTTTTGATATACTACAGCAAACTAGCCAATAGAATTAGTATATCACTTGTACATTTGATATACGCATCTGATTGGCTAAAATTTTTTGATAGTGTTTAGTTGTTTTACCAGTTGGGCATGTCCGACTTGACAACTACTGGTACCATAGTAACCAATCCCTTTTACCTAGCAATAGTGTAAAGTGCGAGGCAAAGCCTCGCACTATAACATCTTTTCTAAGTTTGTATATCTTTTGGTATATATTTCGAATACCATGATATCTGTAGTATAACATATATATATATATATATATATATATATAGACATGTACATCATTTGTTAGTACATGTTGATTGTGTGGATTGGTGAGCACAGATAAATTTTGAAAATGGTGAAGAAGGCAAAAATTCATTACACAGTGATTGACAATATATAGTGAGTTTTACATAGTAAAGTTACATAGTTTCAGGCTTTTATTATAGCTTGAAAGGTATTGGAACTGTTCCAAAGTGCTCCGTCAAGTGGAAAGATGCCTATAAAACAGAAAATTTATATTATTCACTTTCAGGCCAGTTGGTGAATTTCTTGTTAGATTTAGTGGCTATGACGGAAGCTGAAAATTCTATGCAAACACCTGAATTAGTAAATTTAATGTCTACATTATATAGGACATGTATTTTGCATTGTATGGTTGCATACAGCTGTGTAACTTACACAGCACATATAGTAGCATTTCTCCTTGAGTATTCATTAACAACAACACCAAATTCAGCCAATGGTATATCAGAATTGTTGACTGCTTCTTCAGTGTTTTTAGGTTTGCAGTGTGCTAACATTTTCCTAATATTGTTCTTGAACGTTAATAGCAAAATGGTTACAAGCAGTATTAGTGGCAATAGCACTACAAATAAAGTTATTCCTACCCGAACATCTGTCTTAGAACTATCAAGAACTGGTATCACTGAAACCAAAATTGTTAACAATAGAATTATACCATCAAATGTATTTAGTGATTTTAGTTGATATGGTCTCAATAGTACTTGTACTGCAGCCATTATTACACATGTACCGATAAGTATATACTGAATTAGAACATTATTGGATGGGGTTGTGATGATGATTATTATTATCACCAGTCGATAAATCATGTAATAAGCTGCAAAATAACGATACTTGTCCTTGTAGCACCCCTGGAATTGGTCTAGTAGTGGTTTAAACCTCGTAAAATTTAGTCTTTGGTTAAGGAATGGTTCAAGTAGGAGTAGAAGTGGTAGACCAATCACAATCACTATTGTACATAACACTGCCACAATAGCATATGGTAAGTGACGACCATGAAAATACTCAATATCAGGAGATAGATATGTGTAAGTCTTATCCACATCTAAGAATGTCAGTGCTCTCATTAGCAGTAGTGAAGTAGTTGCCACTGAAGTGTATGATAATAACAGTAGAAGGCAAATGACATGGATAATTCCCCTACTGATAAATGATGAAAACCTGTAGGATATCCTTGCTAATAAAGTTATTGCTAGTAGAATTAAAGAAATAGCAAAGGGGTGTACAAAATGAATGAACTGTTGGTCAATTCCACTCATTCCTTTCACCAAACAAAGTTGTCCAAGAAACTGTGGAGTTATTTTGAAAATACTAGAAACAGTGTTAAAAGTAGTGAGAAGCCATTGTGAAAGGTATAAGGCTTGGTTCAACAGCACATCCATTATGCTGTAGTAGTATGTGATAACATACAAGTATCCAATTGGGACCTTGAAATACATCATAATAAACACTGCTACAACTACAGCTATCCAGTACAAGACTGTTAATATCACTACCAGTGCTGTCTGTCCTGCTGTACACTTCTCAGTTTTGACACATTCAGCAGAATCAAATGATAGAGTCCAACCTTCCTCACAGTTACCACAAGCAGGACCAGATCTGTGTGATCTACACTGACTTGCTCTTAATGGTGAAAGACTATAGAATCCATCAGTGGTCTCACAGCAGCTAAAGTCACAATAGTTAACAGGACATACTGCTACTGTTGGTTATCCATTCACACTACCAAACCAATAGCCTCTCTTGATAATCGAAGTAGTGCCAGAACAGAACACAGTGTCACTATCATCAAAACATGCACATCTTTTTGACTTTTTATCATACTGAAATCCAGGGTGACATGGTGATAGCACAACTATTAGCTTGATGGAAAAACTGTTTTCTTCAGATGTGGGACCAATGTGAAATGCAATGGTTAATGTGTAGTTATGAAATACAATGGGTACAGATTTATTTCCAGTAATACTAACTCCTTGAAATGCATCGCTACCACATGATATTGAAATGTCATGTACACCATCAACCTGGTAATTGGGATCATCTTCACCAGTAACTGTAAACTGTACTGCATTAGAAGAAGATTGATTGTAATAGTCAAATATACAAGCATCAAGAATAATTTCTTCACCTAGCATTATATTGTTTATATAGTATATTTCACAATTTCTGTTACCAACAATACATGTTGCAGGATGGTAGAGTTTAATATTGTTGGGAGTAACAGCTATCTCTTTGCTAAACTGACTAATTTGCCAATTCGTTTTGCTGGTACTGAGAATACTATCATTTAAACAGCTACTATCACACGATTTTGTCACAATTATATACAAGGAGTTTCCTGCAGCTCTAGCATAGTTGTTACGAAAATGACTATAACCATTGAAGGTGAAATATGTTGTGGCTTTGGCCAATATTGCATATATAGCTCCACCATACCCATCAACATTGTTATTACTAAATGTCACATTGCTATTGTTATCAAATGTTATGTTATAGTTATCACTGAGGTACAAGGCTCCACCCCTATGTAGAGCAGTATTGTTATCAAAGAAAATACTGTGAGTTCCAAATGTCACACTAGAATCTGATATAGAAACAGCTCCGCCATTTCCAGCTTTGTTGTTGATAAATAATAGTGAACGATTTTCTTTAAAATAAATAATGGAACTATCTGTGGAATGTATAGCTCCACCATTTTGTACAGCAATGTTAGCATCAAACACAATCAAATTTTCTTCAAATGTTATACTAGAATCTGATATAAAAATAGCCCCACCATTTGCAGCTTTGTTTTTGATGAATGATGACTTTTGATTAAAAGAAATATGTGAACCACCCGATGACCATATAGCTCCACCACTTTGTGTAGCTCTGTTAGACATAAAGTTTATAGTAGAATACAATCGGATGTGAGCACTGAAACAGTACACAGCTGCACCGTTTTGTGTGACGGTGTTGCCAATGAAAGTTGTCATGGAATTGTCTACAAATGAAATATTAGATAAATGTGAATGTAAAGCTCCACTAGATGATGCACTGTTGTTAAGGAATGTTACTGTTGAGTTCCCAGCAACTATTATGTAGCCATTTTTGTCTGAAAACACAGCTCCCCCGGTCATAGCACTATTTGTAGAAAATATCACCATTGAATTATCCTTAGATACAATTGCAGAATTTTTAGTAGAGTAAATAGCCCCACCATTCTCTCCAACCTTGTTGTCATTTACTGCAACTCGTGTGCTACCTCTAAATAAAACAAATGAACTGTCAGTGAGAAATAAAGCTCCACCAGATGAAGCTTTTAATATTACACGTGTAGCATAGCAGTTATAAGCTTTGGAGATAACTGCAGGAACCAGCAAATATCATCTTATCACATGTGTATTGTGATAAGAATCTACAGGATAACAGGGCTGCTGCCCAGACTATAGGAGGCCCAGGAAGTATAGGAAGTTGGGACCCTACAGTGTGGGCGAAATACACTGTTTCACACTGACAATTAACAAAAGTTAAATCTTTATAAGTTTTGTTAATGCAATAATTATATAGTTTTCATTTAATGAAGTAATATTACAAGCATTAGCAATACATTGCACAGACTTGTGGATGTACCAATTGATGAGTTTTTTCAATATAACACCTGCTGTACAAGATCGAATGGACTACAATTCATGTGAAAACAAATACAAAGACTGAAATATGGTTTTGCTGCAAAAGTAATAAATGATCGGAATTCTTTACCATCTGACATTGTTGTGGCCGCTAACATTAATTCTTTTAAACTTTGCTGGATGTACATTGGACAAACCGTAGATTATTAATGTGTGGTATTATAAGCTTTGCTTTTTCAGAACCACTAATAATAAATAAATAAATATTATGAACATAACTAGTACGCAGACACATCTGGCTAGTACATATAATTCAGCGTAAGTACCATCTGTAGTGCTACATATATTCCTCAACTTAAATACTATAATGATGTAAAATGACATAATGTAATAGTGTACACATGTAATTGATTCAGTCACATATTATGCTAGTCAACAGACAATTCACTTTCACACATTGGTCCAGTATATTCTGTAGTACAAATACAGCCGATCTCTGAAACTCCACTTGGTATGGACTCTGGATGGACAAAACACTGTCCACCATTGAGACAATTATCACATTCAAATGGCTCTGCAGATGGTACAGTTGGAATGTCACTTGACATATCAGTAGGAGTGGGAGCTCTGGTAGTTGCTTGATTCTACACATTTAAATTGAGTAATATAATAACATGTGATATGTGCTTACCCTTAATACAGTAATCTCATTAGTGTATGTTAGCTGTTGAACTGATGATGATACTTCAACAAAAATATGCTGTAAGCCAGGTATTGTCCTTCTCATTGCTCTCATACGTAATATTATGTTTCTGCTGCTTCCTGGTTCTAGGATAAATCTCCTGGGTCTTACACGCACTCTTAATCCAAATGAAGTTATAGCCCTTACTGTAAACCTAGTGCGATTGGCAGATAAAGTACTCTGTATTGTTAATAATACTCTGGCTGATTGTCTTCTAAGGATAGTTAAGTTTTGAGGTCTTACTGTGCCTTCTGTTAATGTAAACAACTGCTCTGGTTCAGAAGCCTCTGGTTCCAAAGTCTCTGGTTCAGAAGTTTCAGGTACAGAAGTCCCTGGTTCAGAAGTCTCTGGATCAGAAGTCACTGGTTCAGAAGTCTCTTGTTCAGAAGACTCTGGGGTAGAAGTCCCTGATTCAGTAGTTGATGGTTCAAGAGTTGCAAGACCATAATGAGGTCCTTCAATAAACAAAAACTCCAAACCAGTGGAATCAAATCCCTCCACAATGAACTGAAATAGACCACTTGGAATGACCACAGCAGGGGCAAACAGAAATTCTTGACATCTAATCACACTAAATGTAGCAATGGGATCTTTGAATATGGCAGTTCTTAATGTAATAGGCTGTGCAGGACTGAGATCTTGGAGTCTGTTTGAGAAGAGGACCACACCAACAATCATTCCTGGAACAAAACGAAATATAATTATTATAGGGTATTAATATAGTACATGCCAGCATATCTGTAGGTACTGTACTGTACAGTACACACTTAAACAAAATGAATGCACAAACATGTAAAAATACCTGGTGGAGGTAAAACTTGAGTTGCACTTCCATCTACATAGAATTCTGCTAGCAGGTCAGTATCATCTGGTAACTTCATGTCAACACCTGAAGGACATGATTGACTGGCTACCACTTGCAGCAGCAAGTAGATAACTGCTAAACTATAAAGCATATTCATTGTTGATCTTAAGCTATAATTTTCAATAAGTGGATACCAGCCTTTTATACAAGTAGATTGCCCACTTGTCCTGTAATGATGTCACAGTTAATTAACAACCAGTTTCCTAGATACTGTCATGTGGTCTATGATATAGTGTATTATGTATGTTTTCCACATGGCAAACACATTGTTATGCCTTGGCTAGTATCAACAAAGTAACTACCCACTTTGTAAGTTTTCAAATTCCCAGACCAAGTCTGGAAACACTACGCCATGGCCAAGAAAATTTGCAGTGTTGCAGGCTAATAATATAAATGGTTCTTGTTTATATTATATGAAGTGCATGTACGTACGTACATTATAGTACCTACATATTAAACGTTTGTATACAGACATAATGTGATACAATACATTATACTTCAGTTATAGATAAAGAAGATCCCTAGTGTACACAATAAGTAAAGGTAGTCCACCATGCACGAACCTCTAACTATAATTGATGACGGCTTCAGTAGATATGTCCAGCATATAAACAAATAACGAGCTTTCATATGTCATTATAATACAGTGGAACCTGTTAATTTGGATGTTTGATCATGAAAAAAAGGACGCATGTGTAGAACACTTATAGTAAACCTTTAGCATGTAAACCGATCTGGAAAGCAAGACACCTTGATAATCAGGTAAACAAATTATTATTATAGTATTGGTCCATAGTATACAAAGGCTGAAGCATCCAATCCATCATCATGATTACACATGATCTGTATAAAATATAACATACTGTTCTGTTTATCATTTTTCCTTTGGAAAGTGTCATAATTATAGCTCAACATTATTAACAAATTAAATTGCAGAGCCAAAATCATGTAAAATACTGCATATATTTCAGTATTATTGAAACTAGTAATATAGTCCAAACTTTTTTTTCTATAGACTGATGCAATAACAGATCACAGGTTCCAAAACTGAAGTCAGTTATATAGTCTGTGGTCAATTTTGTCTTAGTATAAGAGTATTTTAGCAATGCTTACTAAAGACAGAGTTAGTACAGGCAGAATTGGGACATGATTTTTGCTGTGTTGTATACACTAATGAAACATTTGCTGCCATAAATAGCTAGCATAAGTACATATACAGCATTGTCCATGGTTCAATCCATATATTACAGTGTACTGCTAGCTGATAATATTATACTTATGTCCATTTTTTATGTGATACATACAGTAGCTAGTAAGTGTAAAATGAGAACAGTTAGACCAGTTGAGCTTAACATTATGAGGTCACCTTTACACCCACCTTCCTGTATTGACTGCTAATAAAAGAGTTAACCCACACCAACTGATCTTCCTGACATGCAGCTCTATACATAACAGTGAATGTATAGCTTCCAGGAAATGGCACATTAATACTACAGACAATGCAGTCTATTAGTACAATGGGAGTGGAGAATAGAACAAAAATATAAACCAAGTAAATATTTCTAAATTATTTTTATATCATCATTCTTTCTTCCTATACAGTGGATTCAGTACTGTTGCATGGCAACAAATTATCTAACACATGATCTAGTAAGTCAACCATACTATGGGGTTGCCATAGTTAGTGGGAATACATGTACATGACTTATTTGTACTGTGGTCCATTCTTGGGCCAGCAAATCACACTGATGTGTGCAATCCTAATTGAGAATGACCATGATACTGGCTATTGCCTCAGCTACACTATTCACAAACTTCTGATAAATTAAAGTGGTACTGTAACTCATATCCTCTTTCAATAATGTTGAGGCTGAATATTTCCAGGCAACTACTTGGTTAGGTCAATTCTTACCATTTGAATTGGCAGTTTCAACTTGGATGTACGTGGTTGTTCAATTAGAGTATTTTGTTGACCAGTATATGATTGTTTTATTAGAGTATATTATGGGCGAATTCATTTGAGTACTGTCCAGTGTTTTGCTTCATTTCATGGAGAGGATACTGCAATATTACTAAAGTGTTGATAATACACAGGCTAACTGTGTGACATAGATGTACGTCTATTACGTTTGCACACCTAAAATTAATAGCTACACAAAATAAATTAATAGTTGGATATCAATGAAACTAACTGTTGATAATTATACCAATTGTTTAACTTATATGTGTGAGTCCTCAAACACATGCAACCACAGGTATGGCCCTAAAAGAGACCAATGGCAAGGGTTTACCTTAAAAAAAATAGAATAATTACATGGTGATATGTGACTGGATTTTGGAAAAACGATCCAAATCGCACATTAGAAGTTCCGAGATAAACGGTTTTAAAGAATTGAAGCCAGCATAACTCTCCAAGGATAGCAAGCACGCGTATGAAATTTACACAAAAGATGCATCAATCTGTTACCTTTCAAGCCACTTCCAGTACTTGTAGCTGCTTGTACAGTTTCCCGCCAAATAAGATAGAAAATGTGAGCAGTTGGACGAGCGAAGTAGTATCACGAGTGCTCACAAAGGGGTGGAGGCTGGGGGGTGGCGGGGAGGGCAAAAGTTAGACCTCAAAATGGAGGCAGACCACGATTGGAGTCCAGACACCAGATTACAGGGCTGTGCTGGCTCCTTAGTGGCTGATATGTAGCAAAATCAGCAGAGAACACGTCTGGCCAACAGTATAAGGCTGTCCACCAGTAAACCACTGACTCTTGCCAAGCCAGGTCCTTCACAAGGCCTGAAACCGCCATTTGAGCACTCCACACCACCCAGAAAAGACGTGTGTAAAAACCAGCCTCGTGTAGTTTGAGTAGTGCTGAGGGTCAAAACTTGTAGTACGATAGTGCAGCTATCCACTGGTGGTGTTAGTTTGATTTTGCCTGATGTGCGATTTGGATCGGTTCTGTAAAATCTGGTCACATATAGAGTTACGTTCAACTACTCTAATAAAACATACACTTTTTCTAATAGAATGTTCACTAAATGACGAAATACTCTAATAGGTCACACATGCCCCAGTGCAGTGGTCCCTTTAATGTTCGGCCATCGATACCCAAATGTTTTGTTATTCAAACAGTAGTGACTGTTCTATTAGAGTATTTTGTTCACTGTATGTTCTATTAGAGTATTTGAATGGAATTCTGTATATAAATCAATCAGTTTTAACTTTCCATTATTTAATGAATTTAAATTATAGAAGGACCATTGTACAGATAACAAGGGGAAAGCCATGTGCATAGTGCACATACACAAAATACATGGTCATATTATAAAGTTGATGTCACCAGTACCAATACAAAGACACTGAAAGCTCAGTACAACTTCGTAACAATGTTAAAGTATGCTATCAAAATTATAGGGCAACAGATGGAACAGCCAACACAGAACAGAATTATCATAGAAAGATTGGGAGTTATCTATCACTTAATTTCATTGTATGTACACACAACAGTCACACATTGTAAGCTAATAATACAATAAAATGGATATTATAGCAATCTATTAAACAGTGGATCCTCAATAATCTGAACAGCACTGTTCTCAAGTTGATAAAAGTAGTGAAATTGTTCAGATTATTGACTATATACAGAACCCTATTCAAATACTCTAATAGAACAATAGAACAAACACTTGTTCTCAAAATACCCTAATAGAACAGTCATTTCAACTGTTGGGATTAGCAAGTGTTCAGATTACAGGAGTTTGGATTAGCAAGGATCTATACTGTCCACATACATTATAAGCTATATGCCAATAGTTTATATCATAGAATCTTAGTATGCACACTACTAACATGGCTACCCACTCCCAAAATGACTAGCTCATTACATTTATATTAGCACTGCTATTGTAGCCATCAGTACTCCGATGTAATTGTAAAGTGATAGGTTTAATTGCTACGGCAGCTATAAGCCATGTTTAGACACAAAATTAATTTCGTTCTACGAAGTGTATAGAAAAGTGTATCTACAATGGATTGGTCTTAACCAGTAGTCACACATCCAAACTGCTGCATGGTATGGTGAAAGTGATCTTTAAATAAGATGCTCAAAGCTCTACTATTATTCTCTGACATATGTGCCTATATGCACCAAATGGACAGTACTGATATGTCTAGGTAAGCTGTATACATGAAACACGAACAAGTCTTATTTATAAGAACAACTGCTCATATCAGTGATTTTACACACAAACTAGCAAATTTGCTCTAATTGTAAGACTCTGCTTGTATTCATTTATCAATAGTATTACAGTCTACATGAATCTTATGTTTGATGCTGTCTGTAAGTTTACATGGAGTCAAACCCATGGCCACTAGCAAGAGTTCATAATATATAAAGAGAGGAGATCTTCCTACTTCAGTATAGCCTGTACAAATGCATATCTCGAAGTGATGATGCAATAACTACAGTCACTTTCAATGTGTTAGTTGGTCAGGTCTCTACTCAGCATTAAGTTTCAATGATCCTTGTAGTTTGGCTTCAATAAGCAGTCCACTGATGACATTGTCAACACTCCTTAACACTGTATGTGTAACTTGATATGACATCCTAAAGAAATCAAAGGTTTACTGTATTACTTTGAGATATACACCCTGTACATGATCATGATAAGTGGGTGTGGCTCACAAAAAACTAGTTTGTAGCAGGACTATGTTAAAACACTTCAACGTGAACTAATTGATCCATTGCACACATGATCCAATCCAGGTCAGACTCAGATATTTGATTATGTGTCGTGTGATCTAACCCTGTGAAAAGGATCAGTGGACAGCTCGCTGTGACTGAGCACTAAATCTGCAAGGCAAACATTTCAGCACAAGAAACATTCAGGATACAAATTCATCCATCTGTCAGCCTACAACATGTGCAACAGTGTAGTGCCAATTTATCAGTAAATTTAATAAAAATTAAATAGTGTGTATTTCGTCAAATTAACAACTGCAAATTGCCTAAATATTATTTTGTTGTTACACAGCATTTACGCATGCTTTGAGGTTATGCTATGACGTTATCACTTGGCAGCAGAAGTCTACCAAGTGAGTGGGAAAAAGACAATACCAGTTAATAACCAGTTTTTCCATACCGGTTCACAACGCTACTATACAGACACTCTGTGCTCAGTATACATACATAATAATATTATATGGTCAACTTATATAAAGCTAATGTCCCCAATACCATGTATGACACTGAATAGGACCATTATCAACCCCATCTGCTTTGTTCTCAGTACAACCTAGTAACAATACTGCAGTATGCTATAAAAAAGTATAGCAGTACAGATGGACCAGCCAACACAACACAGAGCAACAATATTAAAGAAAGATTGAGAGTTATCCATTACTTTATTTCACTTTAATGTACTTACAATAGTCACATATGTGACCATCTCAGTGAAAACCTGTCTAGTTCGCACAACTTTCAAATATTTTTTTAAATTTCTCAGCATTATCTGCATGTATAGTTCAAGGAATGGTTCACCAAAGTTTCAGCCTTCTGTGGTGAGTAGTTTTGGAATTACAGCGCTAGAAAGTAGGAAGAATAAGGAAATCAATTTGTACAGTGACTATACTAAAAATAAACTACAGGCACTTGCATTCGTAGCCATAACTTCCGTTTGGATTAGTCTAAAAAGTTGGAATTTGGCTTACAATGTTCACCATGGATTGGCAGACCAACTAAGGTATAGTTTTAGCCTTGTATTCACCTGTGCATAGGCATATGAAGGCGGTTTTATTAAAAAAAACATCAATAGCTTTGTTTACGTCTACTGCTCCGTAAACAAACTCACGTGACATGCAAATCATTAGGGCTACAGAAATGAAACAAAGATTTTCGAACTCCCCATGAGTAAGATGGTGTACAGTTTAATTGATTTGAATCTTCCTTCTTCGAGTATTAGCCCGAGAAAAACTTGCATAATTTTTCTTGTAGCTTGTGTAATTTTACGAATTATTTTAAAATTTAGATTTTCTCAATACTCATGCTTGTGCGAACTAGACGGGTTTTTGCTGAGACGGTTACATATTGTAAGTTATTATACATATGTACTGTACACAGTCATACATTACAAGCTATATGTAACAACAGACATTTAACCAGAACATAACTATATTATAGTATCCTGTATGTGTACGATATATTATAGACTAGTGTTACGTGAGTAGTTAGCAACAAGTTTATAGTTGTTTGCGAGTGAATCTTCGGGTTTGTTTTGAGATGTGAACAGGCAGCACTGTTATAAGACAGAATCCTAGTACATACTCCACTAACACTCACAAATTGAATAGCTCATTACATCTGCATTTGCACTGCTATTGTAGTCATTATTACTCAGTGTTAACAATATTACAGCGCTTGGTTTGATTGCTATAGTAGCTATAAGCCATGTTATCTACAATAGATTTGTCTTGACCAGCAGTCGCACATCCAGTGCTGTAAAGGTATGGTAAAGGCAAATGTTCAAAGCATATTATTTATCTTATGACACATGTGACTGCATCGTTAGTGTACAACATGCACAGTACTGATATGTCTACAGAAGCTGCATACACATGAAACACAAACAAGTCTTATAAGAATGACTGCTACATGACAAACTATTTCTTGGTGCCCCTTACTCAATCCTGAGCATAGTAAACAGTCTTTTGGCCGATAGAAATTTACCTTTTAGCTAAACAATGCTACCTTGAATGATACAAATAGTAAGTCGCCACTTATGGACTAGTCACTAAATAACAGACCACACAGCGTAGTATCAGTGATTTGACAGTAGCACAAACTTGTAAATTTGGCCCAATAATAAGACTTTTCCCCTACTGACTATAGGCTAAAATCTCGTAAGTGTATTCTAATGCTTTTGCGCATTTTAATTCTCAAATGGAATACCCTAAAAACTACCTGCAGTAAAGTATTAGTTGGAGTACATTACATAGAACTAACCTCCAAGAAAGAAAACATTGTTGTTTCCACCAATAATAGTGCTTTCCCTCAAGAGCCTTGTTTAACGTGCAGGCGGCGCAGCGCATTTGAATTGGTTGCTATGAGCTACAAACCGGCCTTACTGGTTACTGGGCACGCAAACAGGTTTTACGAGTGGTAACTAACGAGTTACTGGTCGTCACGTACTGAAAAGGGATGGCGTTATATGGAAAACTCTATTCAATAACGAATGGACGGAAGAAAAAATCCCTTTTTATTTTTCCTGTTTTACTATCGTCTAACACAATCCCGGTGAGCATTTGTGTGTGTGCTAAGTAGTTTCGCTGTACATTAATTAATTATTTAATTATTTATGACGTCGCTTATTATTATTATTACTTGGTTATGTAACTTGGTTATGTAATTATTGTTTACTGGGCAGTCAGCCATGCTGTAGCTGGTGTGCTCAGGAATCACATAAACACAGATACATTAGGTACAATAATATGATTGGAGTCTATAGTCATAAATAGATCAGTATTTGCAATTTCAATTGTATCAGTTATAGTACGTTTGCGTTGAGCTGAATCCTGGGTTGTTGATTAAGAAGCCATACAAGATCAAAGGCTTTAAACATAATGTTTATGACGCATTTATTCGTAAGCCCATGTTACGGGCGCGCACTTAATTGTTGTGAATATGGCGTCCAGTGCACCGTCAGCGAGTGCGGAGCGAACCCCCCTTGGAAAGAAGTTAAACAGCCAAACGAAGTATCTACTTATGAAACTATGGGAGTACTTTAAGCAAGAAGCGAAGAAATGTAAAATTTCTATCAACATCACAGAGAGAATCTCGAAGGCCACCGGTATTGTATGTAATGCCTTCTTTGCTGGGTTTTGGCATACATTACGCCACGCAGGGATTTCAAGGACATCTATTAGAATGGAGCACCGCAAGAAAGGTGGTTTATTTACGCCAAGAAAAAGGTACAAAATGCAATTTGCACAAGCCCGCTCAATTGTAATCGTCAGGTACAAATGTTTACGAGTCCATGTTGATGCAGACAGTTTTGACCCAGATACTGTCAGACAAGATCCATTCATTGTACGGAAGGAAGGAAATCTATCGCTCTCAAAGATTTTGGTAAGTTAAATTTTGAAACCTGCAACTTTGTCACGTACTCCGTCTTAGGCCAAACTTAAGAATGATGGTGTTTTCTCTGGGGGGGTAGAACATTGCTTTAAAGAGTGTTGAGTGATATGGGATTTAAGTACAAGACGATTAATGACAAGAGGTTAGCATTGAAACTGTTTGTGCTTTAATGTCACTACACGTATATGCAGGGTATGCTATGAGCAGCCCTGCACAGTCCATCAGCATCATAAATATTAAAGATGAACGAGGTGCAACAGAACTGAAGGAAGACTGGTTGTGTATTTGGATGAGACTTGGGTAATGAAGAACTTCTAGAGCAATTCCTCATCCAAATCAGCAGTGATAGTGAAGATGGTGATGGTGGTATTAATGAATCTTCCACTAGCAGCAACGGGTCCAAGTCTTCTTCTGGGCTTATACTTCATCTGATGTAAGATTGTTTGATATTTGCAGCATTGGTGTTACAACTTGATTTTGTTCCCCAGGAGTCATCGGGTAGCTGGGATTAAACTCTGTGAAGTACATGAAAATACAGATGAAATGTAAGTGTGTGCACTTTAATAAAAAATTATTGTGCTAGCAGAAGTTGAACATACCATCCCTTTTATATTAAATCAGTGCAGGAGTGTTTGGAAGTCACTACAGGTACTATCAGCCCAAATTCATACAAACAGTATTATTTCATTTGTTGAAAATTTTAGAGTTTTTTGGGAATGTAACTTCAAAAACAAAATGCTGGCTGTAAAAACTGTGTACATGTGTGGTGAAGTGATAAGAAAAGGATTAAAATGACAAATTGACTAAATGGGAACAGAAGATGATAGTCAGCTGTGGTGAATGTGAAATAAAATACATGTTGTTTGGCTCACTTGCAGGAACACCAATGCTGAATAACAGATTTTGAGCTGTTATAATTTGGTTTTTTTCTCTTTTGAGGCTGAAGAAGTTTTTTACCTGAATATAAGCAGGCCACTTATCTTCTAAATAGTGCAACAGTGGCCCCAGCTCTTCTACTTATGCATCTCTGTTTTACACACACAAAATCTGTTTTATTTTTCTTGTAAAAGTGTATTACAGCCTCTTACATAACGGATGGTGAAATCATGCGTGTTGAGGGCGGGTGTGTGACGTCTGGTTTGGCCACAAACATGTGTCAACATGACCATCAAAGGGCCACGCTTTAGAGGCTTCCCCATTGAAAATGTATGGCGAAACTTTACAGTGTCATAACTGGAGTGTCTTACATTCGAATGAAGCGCTTTTAATATATTTTTAGCGGATCGAGAAGCGCTACGTATCGAGCAATACAGGAGGCCCATGCGATGTAGCAATCGTAAGTTATTAATCGTTTTTGAGGGTTCAGCTCAACGCGAACGTACTATAGTACGAGTATGTTATTGCAAAGAAACGTTATCCTTTCAGCTAACTACATGTCAGTCCATGCACATCATTCTATGTAGTCAGCTCCTGTGGTTGGTAACGAGTAGTCAGCCCCTCCTTCCCTCTTTAATGCAGTCAAGTAGCTAACCTTCCATGCATGGACTATAGCTAGCTATATAATGCACAAATTCCAGTGCATAGCTTTGGTAAATGGTTTGTTGTGGCATTTGAAGTCATCAATGACACATTTTAATAAGAAAGATTTATAATGCGTACGTATAGTCTAGTAGCTACATGTACTACAAAAATCAAGTCACAGCTATAGCTAATCACATGTAGGGTCAGTGGCGTAGCCAGGAAAAAATTTTTACCGACGCAAAGTTTATACGTTGACTAAATTGAGGGTCTGCTTCTGACTCAACTGATTCACAAATACTTTTCAAGTATGGGTGGTACAGCATTTGGAGGTTGACTATCTGGTTGGATGGAGGAAACTGTTTCAGAAGACTCTGAGTGTTTTTCTACATGTCATAAGTGATTCCATCTATCAACCATTTATCATACTACGACAGATTAAGACATCTAAACATACCATCTTTACAACACCGTAGACGGAGGAGTGATTTGATATATTTGTACCAAATTCTCAAAGGCAGTTATGATATAGAAAATCATTTATTATTATTTATTTATTTATTGTTAATCAGCAGGACCCTCCAGGGGTATAATGCTGATGTGCAATTACATGTGTACAATTTCAATTAGTTACTTAACTATATAAGTATGTACAATTACGACAAGTTACTTAATTATATACATATGTACAATTACAATAATAAACTATAAAAATATATGCAATTACGATAAGTTACTTAACTATATACATAGAAGAGGCTAATTTTTGCTTAAATTCTTCAACACAGTCGGTCTCAATAATCTCAGTATCTAATCTATTCCATTCTGGTACAGTTCTTGGGAGGAAGAAATCTTTATATACATCAATTCTTGGTTGGTAAGGTACTAGTTTAAAGTTGTGTGAGTGTCGGGTCCGTAATACAGTAGATTTAAATGGGAGATAACAGTTCGGTATAATTAATAAATCATGTAGTACTTTATATAGTAAAACTAGTCTTATTTACCCCATCCACTTCTACTGCAACAAAAGGTCACACAAGGAAACTATTCAAACATCACACTAATTCGTATACAAGATCTAATTTTTATAGTAACAGAGTAATCAATGACTGGAATTCATTACCCCAATCTATTTTTGATTCTCCCTCTGTCAATGATTTTAAAACACTACTGGACAGACACTACAGTAATTGCTTATTTGATTTTGTATAGTAATTAGAATAGCTAAGTACATAATAATTATTAATTTTGTTTATGGATGTACAGGCAGAAGCCTTTATCCTTAAAATACAAATACAAATAAGTAATGCTCCAGCATCGTTAATGCTACAGTATACCATGCTTCAATTATAAGACTAGTTTAATTACATGCAGCACAATTTACTCCAGAGATATTTTTAGCAGTCAGGCCATCCATGGACTGCAATGGAGGCACACTACTTTTTATTGATCTGAAGTGATGTTTAAGTCAGAGATAATTATCTCTTTCATGTGATGTTCAACTGCATGTGCTAAGCATGTCAAGCTAGGTAGTCTGGGGGAATGCTCCCCTCAAGGAAAATTTTACTTTGAAATGGAATGTGGAGCGAGCTATTTTTTTTATTGTAACGGCTAATGCATGATCAATTAGTTCAATGTAATGCCATGCAGTTGGCTCATTGGAACCTTTGAAAAGTAATGTAAAGACAGTTGACATACATGTAAATGATCAAGCAGTGTAATGAGAACTGCAGCTATAATCTGTATTGAATGCTCTATTAGAGTATATTACGATGACTGCTCTATTAGAGTATCTCGATCTTTTACAAATTCAAGCCATACAAAATAGAATCTATGGTTGTAGTACTAAGCAGGGCTGGAGCCTATGGTACCTTGATGGTGCTGGACCACTTTTCAGCTACTGGGGTACAGCAGTGCTGTCTAGTAACGCTTGAGTAGAAAATCCGGAGTTCCAAAACTAAGTTCTGCTCAGCCTGCTGTTAAGCATTTTTACCGAGGCAGCTGCCTCAATGGTAGCTACGCCACTGAGGGTTGGCTGCAATTCTATAAGTTTTCTGTAGCTCCTGCTCCTAAATGTCACAGCTATTGTTTTCTTTGCTTCAATTGGTTAAATCAATCTTCTTAGGTCTGCCAGCTCACTCCAATCCGTTGCCTTAGCTTATTTAATAAACAATTTTTACAGTGAGCTAAGGCTGTAGTGAGTTACACTTGTCGACACTACATCCGTGATTATTAGGTAATTAGGCGTCACCTAGCTCCCACCCACACTGCGAATAAATTCCCAACGTAGCTACGGTGCATGGGTAGTGTATTAGATGCAGTCCGTTATCAAGACTCACGGTAGTGAGTCGCGAGGCCAAGAAGCACAAAGCGCGCACCCACAAAATAATATACACGCGACCACTACTGTGAGTCATTTACATGAGGGATCGATTATGCAATCTTTTAAAATCCGCATGGCGAAATCTCAGGCTTACTAAAAGATTCCACCTCGAAACCAGGGGCATGTAACCTTTGTATAATGAGTAACTACCACACGAAAAGTCAGGCAAATTGTTGGAGTAGTTTGTTCCATCGCCCACCCATTTACCATGCGTTAATTATATTATTTATTCAAATGTGCATCGTTCTTTTTTTTCATTTTATTCGTCATCGCATCCCATTGAAGCGATTTTCTTTCAACCATGAAGTTGTATTGTAAAAAGGCTGCGGCTATCAGGGGCTTTTTACACAATGTATCTGTACATTTAATTTCTCTAAAAGTTGTTCGTTAGTTTATGAAATCGCTTTTGTGCTCTTTGAAGATTCAAACTTGCCGCCATGACGTCGAGGTGTGAGGCGCCCACCTCAATTCCCAAACCCAAAACAGTGTGGAAGTGGGCAAGGTCATTAGCCATAGCGAGCTGGCTGATTTGATAGACACTGTGCTGTCAACTCTTGGTTTAATTGTGAGCAGTCACTGATTTGTTTTAATTTTGCCACGATATGCCTCCACTGACTCGTCAGTGTGACTCCGGCCCATGCAGGGCCGTACATAACTAGTAGCCAGCTGTTTCATACCCGCTGTAGTGATACAGTTGAAGTAATTTACTGTTACATTACCCGTGTACGTCTCTAATCCCGCCCCAGCCCTTCAGTGCCTGTGAAACTTCAGTGTTGACTTAAAAAGCCAGCATCAGCGCATCACCTTTCAGTCACAGCACTTCGTAGACTCACCCGGTGGGGACTATTCTACGGAACGGAACGGAACGGAACGGAACGGAATGATGGACTAAACCACGGAATGGAACGCTTTCTCAAATTGAAGCTTGCAACTTACCATTGCTGAAACTTCCCTTAAAAGTTAGCAGTGGCATCTCCAGTGGGTGATTAAACATAAGACAAAAAGAATTAACGGATCGATTGTGGGTTTTTGTTGATTGTCATTAGTAACGAAGTATTATTGTGGGATGAGCTCATTGAGCTGTATCAGTGATGTTCATCCATACGGAAGGGAACTTTATGTGAGCTGTTTTTCTTATTTAGACTTTAGAAAACAGTCTGGGCCGGTCTTTCAAGTCATAAGTCAGTGTATAAATAAAGCAAGCAGGAAGATAATGGTAACAGGAAAGAGCCAGCTGAATTAAAACTTGAAGAATTTTGTGCAGTGTGTGAGGAGCAAATATTTTGGCAGACCACAAGGAGGGTATATTCTGCAAACATCACTGAAGTGTATGCATGGAGTTATTTATATATTAACAGCTGGTGCAGTGGACTAATGCTGTATTCAATAGTGAGCTGATTTTATCTGTTGCACAATTCAAGGATGTGTCTGACTGCTAGCCTTGAATCAGGCTAAATGCCAAAACTCCAAGATCAGCCAAATCTCTATTATAAGCCGCATGTGAAACCATGCCCGTAGCCACCAGGCAAACGTGATTTGGACCAGGATGTGTGTGTAATTTCAATGTATCTAGTCAGACCTGAAATGGAGCACACATTAATTACATACCACCTAAGAATCCTAGGATTTCTTAAGTGTAACATTTCACATGCTTCACTTCAAACAAAACAGGTTAAATTTGTTCGTCTATTTTCAAGTGATTCCCGGTCCAGCTGGTCCATGAAATTACAATGGGATCACATGTATTTGTTACAGTGTGGGCTGTCCTGTGTTGGATCTACTCTAGAGTTGAAAATTCAAGGTAGACTCACTGCCAATGTACTGACACTAGCATGTTTAAGTGGAGGACAAATGAAATAGTAATGCTAGATTATTTATGTATACAAATTTTTCATAATGAAATTGATATCCCATTTTGATTTGTACTTCCACTTTGCAACATATTCAAGAACAAGAAGCTACCACACTTAATCTCCAACCATTGTCATTAATTAACCAAGATCTCACTAGTCTGTAATTCACCTTACTGTAGTGATTTTATTGATTCATCTGTATGTTTTCTTCATTTTCCTTTGAAGTTGTACGAAGAGTTCATAATAAGGTGGAGAGTGTCTAACTTGAATGCATTCACCAAACACCCTGCTTAAAGTAACACCTTGGCCTTATTTCAGAACAAAGGCTTTATCTTCTTCAGCAACACTAATCAACAGTTTTCTACCCCCCAGTAAAGGTGTTGATTTGATGAAAGGTGAACTTTACGCAGGGTGTTTGTACAGGCCATACTGAGAGTTAGACACTCTCCCCCATACAAATCAGTATTACGAACTCTTGGTTGTACAGTATAGGTAAACAAAGATAAGTTTCTCTCCCATCTTATTCTAGGATTTCTATTGACAAGGAAAATTCAATTATTTGTATACAGGCTCAAAATTGAGAAAATATAAAGAAAGTAAATTAATATTATACAGTCAGTTTGCTTTTGGATATTTAATGTCTCCAACCACAACAAAAATCCATGCATCTCATCACTGGTCGTCTGAACATTCTGAAAATGATACCTCACTCAATCAACCATATATTCTGTTTATTAGACTGAATAAAGTCATGATTACCTAAACAATCACTTAATTAATGTTTTATAATTATCCTATTCCATTTTCCTGGAGGTTCCACTGATAAAATGCAATTTCGGCAATGATAGCAGCTAGCCAAGCTGCAAGTTGATTCAGAAAGCATTCCATTCTGTAAAATAGACCCCATCCAGAATTCAACTCAGTACTCAGGCTGAGATATCTGACAATAGTCCACTACTCTGTTAATGAATCATTGATGTTCACACAATATAGCCTCCTTGAGGTATCTGAATGTTTGCTCCTCACACACTGCACAAAATTCCTTTAGATTCTGCTTAGACTGAGTTGATTCAGCTTGTCACCATACTTGTTTCCTTTGTAGTGTAGCTATACACATACTGATTTACGCCGATTAGAAAGGCTGGGCCTCAGACTGTACATTCTAAAGTCAAGTAAAAATAACTCACATACTAGTAAAAACAAGTCATGCATTAAGTTCCCTACTTGGTATATCCGAAGATGAACACACTGAGTCAGCTATTCCCACAATTAGTACTTCGTTACTAATGACAACCAACAAGAACCCACAATCGATCCTTAAATTCGTTTTATCTTTCTTGGGGGTACGTTTGATTACCTGCTGGAAGTGCCACTGATAACTTGTACAGCAATGGTAAGCTGCAAGCTTCAATCTGAGAAAGCATTCCGTTCCGCAGTTTAGTCCATCATTCCGTTTCGTTCCGTTCCGTTCCGTTCCGTAGAATAGACCCCACCGACTCACCCACAATTATAGAAACTCTTTAATGATTGCATGATATATTGTAATGGTAAACATTTGATCCCATAAAATTAAAAAAATGACTACAATAGCACAAGAAGCCAGATACACTAGTGTTTGGCTATGAAGTACCACCAAGAGTTCATAATATAGTAGTGGGGTCTTGGTACCAAATATTATTTTTTCTTCACCATTTGCGGGATTTGTCCATTGACCATAAACTCACCCACCAACAGTCACAACATCAGTATTCACCCTGCATATACAGAAAGGGATACAGTATGGTAAGGCACAGCTAACTAAAAACATGTAGTCATCAGTGTTGGGAGTAACGCGTTACTTATGTAATGCGTTACGTAATATTATTACTTTTGTGGTACCTAAGTAATATAACGAAATACGCTATAAAAACAGGTAATATAACTTAAGTTACTTTACTTACAAATGTAACGCGTTACCAAAGTAATATAGTTACTGTAACGAGTCTAATATTACGTAATATTATTACTACAAGTAACAGAGTTAGTAATCTCGTTAGTAATCCACTGAGTAACGCCTAGCCACTACAAAGTAATGAAACCTATTGAGTGAAGCTTATTTACCAGCTTCTTGCTTATAACCAAGATTTGCACATTGCCCAACAATGAAATCATGTCACGTGATAAGGTGGTAGTTTCACACGTGACAGCTTAAGGCTGTGGACACAAAGTAATATAATATGTAATATTATTATAGTTACTTTATTTTTATGGATAATATGTAACTGTAACTAAATAGTTCAGTTGCAAGTAATATGTAATATGTAACTAGTTACTTTTAAAAAGTAACTTGCCCAACACTGGTAATCATAGTCAGACTAACATGTCAATAAACACTTACTCCACTATTATGATAATTGTTAAAGTGAGCATCCAACATAGTCATTCCCAAGATGTATTCAGCATACTGCAGCAGTTGATGACCAATTTTGGAATATATTACTTGACTTCTTTTGTGGTTCTCACCTACATTGTTGACATAACAATTTTTGTTGCTAGGAAACATATGAACTAGGAGGGACTAATGGTTATAGCATAATGGTAAACAAGTTACAACAGCAAAGGAAATTTTAATAAACTATCAGTGATTGGATAGTTGATAGATAAAAGTAGAAGACAATTTTGTAGTTTTTCCAGTCCTGATTGTTTGAGGATAAGCACATTAGCTACTATAAGCATGAAAAAAGCAAGACAGACTAAATTTCAACACAAGGTTTATGATGCAAACTCACTATGCATCTACCAATGTGTTACCCTACCACCCCCCTTGGATGTAAGTAGGGCTTTACAAGGCAAATTGACATAAAACTGCTGCTTCACTATATGGGGCATTTGACAATCATTCATTAAGCAACCAAGTATTTTTTCTACGCTATGTCAAATCTCCCCGTTGCAACTGGAGCCAATGGTGGAGATTTGACACAATAGGTTTGCCCTACCATGGGGCATTTAACATTCGGTTGTGCCCACTATAGCCCCATATATGTCCGAGGGGGAGGGGGGGTAGTAGGGCAATACATTGATACGTACATTATATATAATATGGTACATCTACAGGGGTAAGTAGATTAAACCCATACCTTGCGGGCCTAAGCATGTTCCTCTCCTGTTTTGAAAACTAATCTTTTATTGCCTGCCCCTAACTGGAGTTTTCCTGACACCTTCAAAATCACAAAAATATATCTAAAATGGTTAATTTAGCTTTGACCATTGGCAAACTACAACACTCAACAATTATATCAGAGTATACATAACTCTATATATCTGCCCAGTTGCTATATAGTAGGGTCCATCAGATCTGCTCATATTATTATCACATCAATAAATTGATGCATACCGTATAGTAAAAAACGTTGGCGGTAAAAAATTGTGATGAAACCCCTCTGTTAAAAAAATAGGCGGAAAAAACTTTGGCGATTAAAATAATATTCACCAAAGTTTTTACTGTGCGGTACGTAAGGATAAAAATGACAAGGTGTCAACTCATCAGTTAAGTAGTGTAGTAAGTGTATAGCTAGGTAGCTAGCATTGTTGTAGCAGTAATTTTGTAGCTACTGATCTAGCGACGTACTAGCAAAGGCATGCTTCTCCGATCTCCTGCGATGCCAAGAGCGACCGTGTATTTGCTTTTTTCAGTGAACTCCAATAGTAGAGGTTATCACGTATATCAAAGTATTTGGCCAAATCCACCACAAGACGATGAACTAACTGACGTGCGAATAAAATGCCATCCCAAGGAGTGCTTACAACTGCCTAGAAAGATCAAGATCTCCAAAGTCAGCTCAATCTTTATTGCGTGGTGGTACGAGCTAACCTTCATCTCAAGTTCTAGTTACTCAATATGCTCATGTGATCATCTAAAACAATTGGTGAAAAAAACTTTGGCGAATTGAATGCTATTCGTTAAAGTTTTTTACTATTAGTGGAGGACCTGGCTTAAATTTGTATGCACTTAATTTAGGAGAGGATAACTCAACTGTTCTAGACTAATTTGACCCCAAGGAATAAGATGGGATATGTGCCAAATGCTCTATCCGGGGCGAAATCCCCCAAAATGGCCACGCCCTTTTTTGGAAAACATATCACTGTATCTTCTAAAACATTGCTACTGTAGAGTTCCTGTGGTGCTCAAAATGTTTAGAATGGCCATATTTAGGGGGTAAATGAAGAATATAGAGTATATATAGATATATCATTGAGTTTAGCATTACAATAAAATGCAAACATGATTATAAATAATGTTATGTTTATTCAGTAATTGGGTTTTGGCAACTGTCACCTCCCTTACATTTACAGTACTTGCAGCACTTAATTCCAGCACTTAATTCCAGCTACTCTGCAACAACACCCATTCTTGCGAGCACACTTGCCACATGTGCAGGGATCTGGCAGGCCTTCAGGTTTAGAGCTAGATCACAATCTCAGGTACCATTATATTTTCCCTTCTTTCAAAACCATAAGCCTCAGCATCCATGGTCAAAGTGGCATCTCTAAATGGTGCTTGAACCCACAGCTGCACTTGATAGTATGCTCTATGAATATGCTTCCTTGCATTGGTTGAAGTTGCAAGTAGTTCTTGCAAAGTCCAACTTGAGGGCATTGCTATTGAATGCAGCAAGACGTAGGTCATCAAATGTCTCCAGATCCGTTGTTGGTTTGAGACATTTGACCAAGTATGTCTCTGCCATCTGTATTGAGCTTTCTGTTAGCTCTGGAGAGTTCAAATCAAGCACCAAAGAAAAACTTCCTGGTTTCTGAACAGCATTTAGGGCTGCAGACTTGGTTGCTATCTTGCTGGTGGTATCACATCCAGTTAGCGCATGAATTGCTGGAAGGCACTCGATCAAGTCATTTCCCAATGCACTGCAAATGTCGTGGAGTGGCAAGATCACTCTTCTCATTCCAGAATTGCGAATTAGCCAGAGTTCTTGTAGACCAAAGTCTCTCCAATTCACTGTAAGGTGGTACAGTAGGCACACAAAGACATCTGTATCACCTGATGACAGTGTCATGGATGTAGGTCCCGACCAGCGACTTAAGATGTCTTGTATATGAAACATCATCCTGCCATCAGCTTCCTCATGTGTGCAGTTGAGCTGAGGAAATACAGAAGCACAACCAGCCGACACTATCCATGCTTGTGGTGATATACCAAGATATAAAGGTTTGGAGCCATGATAATTGGTGGTGAGCCATTCAACATAGAATGCTTGGAAAGCACTTTTGCTGGTAGAAGATGACCAAAAATTCTCTAAAATCACTGGAAAAGTCTGACATCCATCAGAGATAGGTTAAATGAAGGTTCAGCTATTAGTACAAAGTACCATCTGGGATTTTCGTTTATTACTTGGGTATGTAAAGCAGACAGCATCACCATATAGCTCAATGATTAATTGCTTCACAGATCTGTTAGACACCATATCAGCTGAACCTTCATTTAACCTATCTCTGATGGATGTCAGACTGTGTGCTGACTTGCTGAAATCAAGGTTAAGGGCCAAGAATCTAGCCTTGAAAGTATCATCTTTGGTAGCTACCGAGTCCTCCATTTCAAGGTTCCCCATTATTTCTGCTATTTTAGCCTGATATTTATTGAAATATATAGTCCTTGCAACAGTAGTCATGGAATAAGATATCAGCTGCAAAAACATCATTTACATCACACATTGCTGCTGTCTCAGTGTAGACTTGGTCTTTAAATAACATAGCTGCATTCAATAGTTTTTGGGCCATTGGTTTTTCACAGACTCTGTATAGTGTGTGAATCTTTTTTTTGCTTGACAGTCTTGCGATCTGCTCCACAAAAAATGCAGACATTTATAGCTTCACTAGGCTTAAATCTTTTGCATCGCTGTTCTGTTGGATCATTTCCAAGTCCCTAGGCCTGCTCAGGTGATTCAGATTGCTCTGGTTGAGCTAATGTGCTAACAGTTTTTGTCACATCCCTCTGAAAACTTCTGTAGCATGAAGAGGCATAGTATTTAATGATACCTTGCTCTGACACTGTCACCCTAGCTGCCCAAATGTCACTACTCTCTATTTGTTTGGCAAGTGAAACAATACAACTCCTGCCAGTTTCACCACTAGAGAGGTATTCAGATCGCTTCTTTTTTTGACATAGGATACACTCATCAAGGTTGATTGCCTTTGGTGCAGCACAAGGAGCAGTAAGTCGTACCTCATCCTGTAGGGAAATGTGTTTCTCAACATGGAGTATCACCATTCACTACTTATAATCTAGCCCACAGAAATTGCATGCTTATTTTGTCTTACCATT
This sequence comes from Dysidea avara, assembly GCF_963678975.1. Classification (NCBI taxonomy): domain Eukaryota; kingdom Metazoa; phylum Porifera; class Demospongiae; order Dictyoceratida; family Dysideidae; genus Dysidea; species Dysidea avara. Next base: position 33,224,621 of record NC_089275.1, on the reverse strand, counting down.
ACACTGGTGATGGACCTTTCTCTCTCCAGATCTTGTAGTTCTTGCTTTATTATATAAACAAGGGAGTCTCTTTCACTTTGCCAGAACCAAAATGACAGATAAGCAGCTGTACTGCTCATTTAATAGAACCAAAAATAACAGGCATGTAGCTGTGCTAGTATTTATCTCATTTAATAAAATTTTAGGCATGCAGCTGTGCTGGCATTTATCTCATTTTTAGGCATGTAGCTACATGCATATCCAGCTGACCTCCTATAACTAGATTTATCAGGTATATGCATGCAGGTGTCGCAGTTGCATGTACTAATTAGGTCCTAACATGCATTATTTACCCTTACTTAATAAATTTAACATCAAATTGCAAGTATACATTTTGTATCCTTCAATGTTCCCCCTAAATATGGCCATTATAAACATTTTGAGCACCTTAGCAAGTCTACAGTTGCAGCGTTTTAGAAAATACAAGTGAAATGTCTTCCAAAAAAAGGGCGTGGTCATTTTTGGGTATTTCGCCCCGGATAGAGCATTTGGCACATATCCCATCTTATTCCTTGGGGTCAAATTAGCCAAGAACAATTGAGTTATCCTCTCCTAAATTAAGTGCATACAAACTCAAGCCAGGTCCTAGACTATATACAGTAGTAATTACGGTATACTGTATGTACGCATTGAGCTAAGCCCTCAAAAATATTAACTCATTTGTAGTATTGACTTACCCGCTAATCATTCAAATGCCTGACACATTATTTATAGCCAATGTTTTCACCATACATTATAGGAAGCCATAAAAGTATATAGCCTATTAACCTTTCCTGAACTGTTGGTGGAAGCACTTGTCTGCTCTTGACATCTTTGTTGTAAGGTTGGTTGAAACGTTGAGAAAAATTCCTCTTTCATTTTTAGCTGTTTTCTCAGGGTTCAGCTCAACTTGTTCACGGTCAGCTAGAACACTGAAGCCAGCTAGCTACGAGGTTCTGGCCTACACAAGCATAGTATATAATCCCAGGAAGCTACTATGGCATAGGAGATTCCTGTCTAAAATTACAACGGTAGTTATATAGCCGTGTACAATGACTTAGCCATACACAAACTTACCCGGCAATTCGCTGGGAGAATAGTGTGATGCACTCGGTGCTGTCAGGCGGCATGTCCATTCCGAGGCATACATTCAGCAACAACTCGCAGCTGATTCGGCTCCACTTTGTCACGAACAGATTTCGACTAGACTAATTATATCACCAACCCACTGCTTCAGCAAGAACAGTAGCCTCGACTTTGCCGGTTCTTATTTACGTGAAACATCACGCGAGATATCACGTGAGTCCTTGCGGGAATTTGAACATTATTTTCACAGTTTGAATGAATTTTCTCTTAGCAAGTCACTTTTAGTAGCGCTTCTAAACACTGAACTCGGAAGCTTTTGCTACTAATTTAGCTAGCTAATCTGTTGCTGAAGCTGTTATTATGCATGCATGCATGCATGCAGTGTCTCCTATGTAATATAATACCTAACTGTATGTTCTCTACTCAACAAAAAGTAGTGATATCCTGTGCCAAAAACAGCCCAGCTGTAAAAAAGGGAGGCCAAGAATGCACAAGTACATGTTCATGGAGTAACTACAACCAAAAGACATGATCTCAAAACTTGGCCAAGAAAGCAATTACAGTATAGGCACTTTTGTGCATTCATTTTCTATATGCTTCACATTATCACATCCAGCTAGTTGTACATGTGTGCTTGCAATATAAACAATACTACTGAGATGATAAAAGATATTACACTGCGTTGTTACCAAAATTAATTTAACTAAAAATTTACAATTGGTTTCTACTTGGCTATCTAAGATATTACACTGCATTGTTACCAAAATTAATTTAACTAAAAATTTACAATTGGTTTCTACTTGGCCATCTTTTTATTTGCAAAAAGATAGCCAAGTAGAAACCAATTGTAAATTTTTAGTTAAATTAATTTTGGTAACAATGCAGTGCAATATCTTTTATCATCTCAGTAGTATTGTTTATATTGCAAGCACACATGTACAACTAGCTGGATGTGATAATGTGAACCATATAGAAAATGAATGCACAAAAGTGCCTATACTGTAAATGCTTTCTTGGCCAGATTTTGAGATCATGTCTTTTGGTTGTAGTTACTCCATGAACATGTACTTGTGCATTCTTGGCCTCGCCTTTTTTACAGCTGGGCTGTTTTTGGCACAGGTTAGTATTACAGTGGAACCTCTCTTAACGGTCACCTGAGTTGGGCGGTCACCTCAGCATAAAGCCTACGTGACTATGGCCCTGACCGATTTCCGATCAGTTTGTACAGAAATAGTTTGCATTAAGCGGTCACCTCTATAACACGAATACAGGAGCATAGCTAGCCATAAGGTAATGGAGGAGTATATAGGTATGCCCCCAAGAAACGCTCAACATCATTCATGATTGCAAAAAAGGCTAATGACCCAATGGTGGGCTAGCCAACATAGTTACGATGTTGTATTATTACAGCTTACACAACTAGCTACGTAACTATTTCAGTACTAATTGCTTATCACTTATTTATCAATGATTCAATGGAGGTATATTCGTCGAGCATCATCGCACGTGCCACAACCACATGTATCTACCACAGCACACCAAAATAGTTATTTTTCAAAAACAAAATGATTGGAACTCTTTACCAGTGGATCTTATTTAAGTAGCAGATGCTGACATTTTTAGAACCGGACTACAATCATTATTGTAATTGTATGTGTTGCATGTATTTGGGAAAATCTGAGCACTCCAGCAGGGGTGACTGCTCAATAATAATAATAATCATAATAATAATCACTATACTCCAACAAATTCATCCACAGTCCGGTAGAGCTATATTGTTCATATTCTAGTGCAAATACAAGTTACTTTACGTTAGCCACAGCCTGTGCTGCAGTCCTAGCACACTGTTGACAGGATGACATGTTCACTCACTTCACTCTGCGAAATTCAAATGCCACGTATTGCATGAATCATCCCACCTGTCTTTCTTGCTAGCAGAGCTTGTAAGCTTGTGACTGATGCACCTGACTGACTGACAAAGTAAAAAGATAGACTGCACAGCCGTACAAAGATCTAGTGTCATCGACTCGAGAGAATAAACTTGGTACATTAATTTAACACTTTATCGCATCGTAGGCTGTAGGTTCGTAGCGTCATCTGGTCACCTTTGTCACTTGTGAGTTGCGACTCCTGCCGCGGCTAGGCACTTAGAGCGGCTCACTCTATAGTTTCGAAAATGTTCTATCACGTGAGTAATCTAGGTTAACTTATGTGTCTCTAATATTTTCGCTCGGTGGATTCACAAGTGACACTGTGAAAAAAGAGGGATATAAGATGGTATTTCCAGTGGCTTATTGAATACAAAAAAGCTTGGTATAACCTGTATTATACTAACAATCTCATGTAAGGCGTTAGTTAATGTGTTAAATATACTGAACCCATATACATTATGTGATGGTATAGTGTGGGCCTTATATTAGATATAAGCTATTTCAGGTAATGTGGTAAATAAACTGAAACCATATATGTGACCAGGCCTGCGAAAACGGCATGTGGGCACAAACTACACCCAGGTCATATCTCAGTACTGGAAAAGTATTTTCATTCTGTAACTTGCATCATGATGCCTTTAAAATGCCTACGAAGAGCTGAAATTTGCAATGTCATAGTATAATAGTATAAAAAGTTATGAGTGATGAAAGTGTGAAAAAGTAGGCAAAAATCATGTACCCACATGCCCTATTATAGGGTCCGCAATCCGAAAAATCAACTTCTACAAACCAATCCCCCTATCATTGTGGGATGTTCATTGTAGTATTCCATTGCTTGATCCACCATGAAACCGGAGGCACGATTGTTGTCTTCACAGAAATATTGTTTTCAGTATCTCGCAAGATGCAATATTTATTTTTAAAATTTCGTGCTCCACACAAAGGACCGAATGAAACTTGCTACTTAGCCAAATCGTATCCAGAGATGATGTAGTTGAAAAGTACGCACAGAAATAAGTAAATGATTTGCTGGGTGCCCGGCACAGCGTCAGGGTTGGTTTCTTTGAAAAAACAGACAAAGAGATATGAAGTTTCGAATTCAAACTGCCCTACCACCTAGGACGAGAGAAGCCAACTCTTCCTCATAGTGTTTTAATACAGTTGGGTGCATAGTCTGTCTATGCTGTTAGTTTGGAAAAGATCTGAGACTTCTCACCATCTGGGTGACGAGCATCAAAATTTTCTGCAGCATCAAAGAATTATGTCGCGCTTTCTAGCCATTTCCAGTGCTTCTGCAGCCACAACAACCATCAATTATAAACTAAAACTATGGCAAAAGATGTCCCTGAACGTTTGGTAGCAGCAGTTGTCAATTATTATTTCATCCACGGCTTCCACGCTTCGCTCTAAGCTATATGCATCAAGGGAGGCAGTAAAATCGTACAAATTTGACTTCACCTCTCACACTTCAAATCTTTACTAGATCATCCTACATCACCATTATGCTGCAAAACATCCAAAACCAAACCGAAAAAAGCACAAAATCTTTCATTTTTGATTCGAGCTGGGTGGAGCTGCTGGTATACTGCATCATATGAAATCACAGAACACCAACTACTACTACTACCAAACGTTTTGATCCATCATTTATCATCATTCTAAACAAAATTAAGTGACCAGTGTGGCATCAGAAGTACTGGAAAGCACTTTGGTACCATTGAGAGAATCCCTTGAAATGACGCACGAAAATTTTGACGTTCTTCACCCAGATGGTGAGAAGTCTCAGATCCTTTCCAGACTAACAGAATAGACAGACTATGCATCCAACCTTATCACATCCCTATGAGAAAGAGTTGGCTTTTCTTGCCTTGGCTGGTAGGGCAGTTTGAATTCAAAAATTTGTGTTTCGTTTTCTGCTTTTTGAGAGAAAGCAACCCTGTGCCTAGAACCCAGTGAATTATTTGCTTATTACTTTTAACTACATTAACTCTAGATAATATCTAGCTAAGCAGCAAGTTCTATCCTGTTCTTTGTGTGGAGCACGAAATTTTAAAAACAATTTTTGCTTCTCACGAAATATTAAAATCGATATTTCTGTGAAGACAACAATCGTGCCTCCGGTTTCATGGTGTATCTAGCAATGGGATACCACAATGAACATCCCACAATGGTAGGGGGATCGATTTGTAAAAGTTGATTTTTCGGATTACGGACCCTACCTATTATTGCAGGCCCTGTCACATATGCAATAGTATAGTGTGCATTATACTAAAGTATAAGATGAGTATAATACAGGATTTATATTAAGGCTTATTTGTATCAAGACACACGGTAATGTGTCGTGCGGCGCAAGAAGCCGGCGCGCCACACCGTGTGTATATTTACAGGAAGAAAGTAAACGCGATTTTCACACTTTTGTAGCTCCGTGATTCCTTATCCGATTGAAACCAAAGTTGCTGCAGAAGTGCCGGCTATAGGTAGGGGAGTCCACATTCCAAATTTGAAGAAACTCGCTTTAGCCATTTCCGAGATACGAGCGGCCAAAGCTTAGGTTTTTTCTTCTACTTTTCGCACACTTTGCAAAATCCGCCATAAAACACGAATTCGTGCTCCAATCGAGCTGAAATTTGGCACACTTAAAGGGCGCATTAAGGCGAATCTCAGTACCAAGTTTGGTAGGAATCTGATGAAGATTCACGGAGTTATTACCGATAATTTGCGTAAAATAAGGTCGAAGGTCTGTCACGCCCACAGGGTAAACTGCTTGAAGGAATGAGCTGCAAATTACTATGTAGATGGAGTAACTATCGTAGGAGTGCCTTTTTATGGTTTGAAAGGAATCCAGTTAAAGGCCAACGAGATATGACACAAAACCCCACCTGTATCACAATTACACGATCGATTTTTTATAAATAAAAGACTATTAGTTTTCACGCCTACCAGGCAAACCGCTTAGAGCAGTGAGCTAAAAATCGGTGTGTAGCTGGAATAATTATCATAGAAAGTCCTTGCAGTAGTACAGAAGAATCGGATTACAAACCACTGAGTTCTGATTCCAAAGCCAACTACGTGTAGCATATGCGAGATCGAGATATTCTAATAGAACAGTCACCCTAATAGAGCATTCAGCTACGTTTATAACTTGCTCCATTATAGAATTATATTACATTGCAAGTTATTCTGTAGGGAGTTCAGCTACAAACAGTTAATCTTATAGACAATTCAGCTACAAGCAAGTCACCCTGTAGAGAGTTCAGCTACAAATATGTTGCTGTAGAGATTCAGAACATTATAAGTCACACTGAAGAGAATTCAGCTTTAAATAAGTCACCTTGTAGAGACAACAAGTCACTCTGTAGAGAATTCAGCTACAAACAAGTCACTGCATAAAGGGTTCGGCTACAAAAAAGCTACCCAGTAGAAAGTTCATCTAGATCAGCTACAAACAAGTTACTTTATGCAATGTTCAGCTACAAGTAAGTCACTCTGTAGAGAGTTCAGCTACAAACAAGTCACTCTGTAGTACAAACAGGTCACCGTGTAGCTGGAGAGTTCAGCAACCAATCAAAAAACCACCCTGTAAAGAGTTCAGCTATACAAACATGTTATAACTCCATAGCAGGGGCGGATCCAGAGTTTGGAAAGAGGGGGGGCACCTTTCTGAGAAACAGTTGAAGACCAAAAAAACTTGCTGAAAACCAGTTGAAGACCAAAAAAAAAAAAAAAGGTCACGACAATAATAGCTAGTTATCCTTACCAACTATATCACGTCTGTTATGTAAAATAAAATCCTATTTATAGCTTCATAGGTAAGCTACACTGCCTCATGAACATTGTGACTGCTTTATTAGAGTAATTGACTGCTCTATTAGAGTATCTCGATCTTGTATGCAATTTCTTGAAGGGGGGGGGGGGCCATCCAGTAGAGAGATCAGCTACAAGGCATCACCTTATAGAGAGTTTAGTTACAAAGAAACCACCATGTAGAGAGTTCAGCTGCAAACATATCACCCTGTAGAGAGTGCAGCTATGAACAGATCACCCTGTACAGAGTTCAGCTAGAAAAAGTCATCCTGTAGAGAGATCACTAGAAGGATCATCTTTTAAAGAGTTCAACTACAAACAAATCACCCTGCAGATAGTTCAGCTACAAACAAGTTACCCTATAGAGAGATCAGCTAGAAGAAGTTACCTTGTACAGAGCTCAGCTACAAAGAAACCATCATATAAAGAGTTCAGCTGCAAACAAATCACGATGTAGAAAGTTCAGCTATGTCTGTAGAGAGATCAGCTAGAAGAAATTACCTTGTAGAGAGTTCAGCTACAAAGAAACCACCATGTAGAGAGTTCAGCTGCAAACAAATCATCTGTAGAGAGTTCAGCTAGAAACAAGTTCACTCTGTAGAGAGATCAGCTAAAAACAAGTCACCCTGTAGAGAGAGATACAAGTCACCCTGTAGAGAGATCAGCTACAAAGAAACCATCCTGTGGAGAGTTCAATTGCAAACAGAAAAACCTATAGAGAGTTCAGCTAGAAACAAGTCACCTTAGAGAGATCAGCTAGAAACAAGTCATCCAGTAGAGAGATCAGCTACAAGACATCACCTTATAGAGAGTTTAGTTACAAAGAAACCACCATGTAGAGAGTTCAGCTGCAAACTTATCACCCTGTAGAGAGTGCAGCTATGAACAGATCACCCTGTACAGAGTTCAGCTAGAAACAAGTCATCCTGTAGAGAGATCAGTTAGAAGGATCACCTTGTAGAGAGTTCAACTACAAAAAAATCACCCTGCAGATAGTTCAGCTACAAACAAGTCACCCTATAGAGAAGAAGGTACCTTGTATAGAGTTCACCTACAAAGAAACCATCATATAAAGAGTTCAGCTGCAAACAAATCACCCTGTAGAAAGTTCAGCTACGAATGGATCACCCTGTAGAGAGATCAACTAGAAGAAATCACCTTGTAGAGAGTTCAGCTACAAAGAAACCACCATGTAGAGAGTTCAGCTGCAAACAAATCATCTGTAGAGAGTTCAGCCAGAATCAAGTTCACCCTGTAGAGAGATCAGCTAGAAACAAGTCATCCCATAGAGAGAGTAGCTACAAAGAAACCATCCTGTAGAGAGTTCAATTACAAACAGAAATCCCTATAGAGAGTTCAGCTAGAAAAAAGTCACCATGTAGAGAGATCAGCTAGAAATAAGTCATCCAGAGATCAGCTGGAAACAAGTCACCCTGTAGAGAGATCAGCTACAAAGAAACCATCCTGTAGAGACTTCAATTGCAAACAGAAAACCCTATAGAGAGTTCAGCTAGAAACAAGCCACCTTATAGAGAGATCAGCTAGAAACAAGTCATCCAGTGATCAGCTAGAAACAGGTCACCCTGTAGAGAAATCAGCTGGAAACAAGTCACCCTGAAGAGAGATCAGCTACAAAGAAACCATCCTGTAGAGAGTTCAATTACAAACAGAAATCCCTATAGAGAGTTCAGCTAGAAACAAGCCACCTTATAGAGAGTTCAGCTAGAAACAAGCCACCTTATAGAGAGTTCAGCTAGAAACAAGCCACCTTATAGAGAGATCAGCTAGAAACAAGTCATCCAGTGATCAGCTAGAAACAGGTCGCCCTGTAGAGAAATCAGCTGGAAACAAGTCACCCTGAAGAGAGATCAGCTACAAAGAAACCATCCTGTAGAGAGTTCAATTACAAACAGAAATCCCTATAGAGAGTTCAGCTAGAAACAAGTCACCGTGTAGAGAGATCAGCTAGAAATAAGTCATCCAGAGATCAGCTAGAAACAAGTCACCCTGTAGAGAGATCAGCTACAAAGAAACCATCCTGTAGAGACTTCAATTGCAAACAGAAAACCCTATAGAGAGTTCAGCTAGAAACAAGTCACCGTGTAGAGAGATCAGCTAGAAATAAGTCATCCAGAGATCAGCTAGAAACAAGTCACCCTGTAGAGAGATCAGCTACAAAGAAACCATCCTGTGGAGAGTTCAATTGCAAACAGAAAACCCTATAGAGAGTTCAGCTAGAAACAAGCCACCTTATAGAGAGATCAGCTAGAAATAAGTCATCCAGTGATCAGCTAGAAACAGGTCACCCTGTAGAGAAATCAGCTGGAAACAAGTCACCCTGAAGAGAGATCAGCTACAAAGAAACCATCCTGTAGAGAGTTCAATTACAAACAGATAACCCTATAGAGAGTTCAGCTAGAAACAAGCCACCTTATAGAGAGTTCAGCTAGAAACAAGCCACCTTATAGAGAGTTCAGCTAGAAACAAGCCACCTTATAGAGAGATCAGCTAGAAACAAGTCATCCAGTGATCAGCTAGAAACAGGTCGCCCTGTAGAGAAATCAGCTGGAAACAAGTCACCCTGAAGAGAGATCAGCTACAAAGAAACCATCCTGTAGAGAGTTCAATTACAAACAGAAATCCCTATAGAGAGTTCAGCTAGAAACAAGTCACCGTGTAGAGAGATCAGCTAGAAATAAGTCATCCAGAGATCAGCTAGAAACAAGTCACCCTGTAGAGAGATCAGCTACAAAGAAACCATCCTGTAGAGACTTCAATTGCAAACAGAAAACCCTATAGAGAGTTCAGCTAGAAACAAGTCACCGTGTAGAGAGATCAGCTAGAAATAAGTCATCCAGAGATCAGCTAGAAACAAGTCACCCTGTAGAGAGATCAGCTACAAAGAAACCATCCTGTGGAGAGTTCAATTGCAAACAGAAAACCCTATAGAGAGTTCAGCTAGAAACAAGCCACCTTATAGAGAGATCAGCTAGAAACAAGTCATCCAGTGATCAGCTAGAAACAGGTCACCCTGTAGAGAAATCAGCTGGAAACAAGTCACCCTGAAGAGAGATCAGCTACAAAGAAACCATCCTGTAGAGAGTTCAATTACAAACAGATAACCCTATAGAGAGTTCAACTAGAAACAAGTCACCGTGTAGAGAGATTAGCTAGAAACAAATCATCCAGAGATCAGCTAGAAACAAGTCACCCTGTAGAGAGATCAGCTAGAAACAAGTCACCCTGTAGAGAGATCAGCTACAAAGAATTACCATCCTGTAGAAAGTTCAGCTACAGTCAAGTTACATTATAGAGAGATCAGCTAGAAACAAATTATCTTGTAGAGAGTTCAGTTGAAAACAAATCACCCTGTAGAGAATTCAGCCACCCTGTAGAGAGTTCAGCTTGAACAAGTCACCTTGTAGAGAGTTTAGCTACAAGGAAATCACCATGTAGAGAGTTCAGCTGCAAAGAAATCACTCTGTAGAGAGTTCAGCTAGAAACAAATCATCAGTGTAGAGAGTTCAGCTAGAAACAAATCACCCTGAAAAGTGTACAGCTACAAACAATGAGAGTTTCAGCTACAGTTCAGTAATGTAAGAAGTCACCTTATTAACTACAGTATATGATAATCATCATTCAATGTTAAACATACAAATATTTCATCAGACAAAAGCTATACACACAATTACTTCCTTTCTTCCACAATTCCTTACAAGTTAAAAAGAAGCATCAAAGCCATATGGCCAGCTTTGTGGCTTGCAATGCAAAAAGAAGTGATATCTAAACCAAAACAGCCAAGCTTTAAAAATGGAGTGCGGCCCCCAAGGTGAAAAAAAGATGTGAAATCCAAGGTGGCGGCCAAGAAATAGCTGTGATGGTAGGTTAATGGCAAAAATTTTAATTACGGCAATTCAGGTGAATTTAGTGCTGAATTTTATAGGAGGAGGCAACACAAATTCACCTGAATTGTCGTAATTAAACTTTTTGCCATTAACCTACCATCACAGCCATTTCTTGGCCGCCACCTTGGATTTCACATCTTTTTTCACCTTGGGGGCTGCACTCTTTTTTTACAGCTTGGCTGTTTTGGTTTAGATTCAATAAGCCACTGGAAATCCAATCTTATATCCCACCTTTTTCACAGTGTGAGTTGAATGTTGTGTGTGCACATTCACTAGCAACCCCTGGTGATACCGCGTAGTAGTGCACATAATTTATAGTCATTTGCGTGCCAGTTTAATACTGGTAAACTTGTGACGGAGGATTTTTTTTTTAAAACACACTATGGTGATGGGTGGGCAAATGCCTCCCCTTGCCCCCCCTTGGCTATGCCTCTGTATGTATAACAGCCAGCCTTTGAAGTCCCAAATAGCACTTCATTATACAAAAAACCTCTCACAAAGTGGTCAGCAACAGCCATGATGGTTAGTAAAGTTTATACTCACAGTTGTGTTCTGTATAGGTAAGCTTATAACTGCTCCATGGCTTTGTCTCTTCGCATGATTCTATATAAATTTCACCTCACTATATGTTGATTTGTAAGGTCGTTCTTACTCTCAGCGCCCTTCGAGTTCAATCACAACAAGTGTGATTATTAGTTTCCTTTACCATATAATCACTGCAGAATACAACAACTATTGAGACAAATACAGCTACACAAAAAAAGGATGTCCATCTGCCTCATGGAAGCTCACGTGTGTCCCTGCTCCGTCCTCTCACTCCGGAAACTTTCTTCATCAGTCCTCATTACTTCCTGAATTTACAATTGTGCAGTTACCAGCTAACTGTCTTTCTAGTCTAAAATAAAAGTTAAACTACAGCTTTTCCTTCACTGGCTTTGTAGCAATGCAGCCTAGTGATAATGTCTCCATACAGTATCTTCTGGCTCTTGTTGGTCATTCTTTCTGCTACTTTGTTTATGCCTTTTAGCTATGTAAGTAATGTATTGAAATGTAGGCATGTGTGAAGATAGCTATAATCCCAGGAATCTTCGTATAAAGGCCAAACCTTGGTTTGTTGCCTATGGCTGCTTTATAGAGGATACTGAGTTAGGCAGCCACCTCTCTATAAAGGCCAAATATTTCTGGCCCAAAGGTGACCGCTTTAGACAGGTTCCACTGTAGTATTTTTAATTACTGGTAAAGGCACTGCCTGTATACCGGGTCAACACTGTCATGTTCGGGGGAGGTCATTTAAGTCACACAAGATAGATTAATAATCTTTATCACGACAAGATAAATCACAGCAACTACAACTAACAGCAAGTTACTCTCTACAATAATGCCATGGCAGCAGAAACTTACAACACGTCAATTGCAATTACAATTTCATCATATAACATCATACAACAATACATCACATCTCTCCTGCCTCAATTTTGAAAGCATTTGGGAGGTTTCCTGTCTCTTGCAGGGTTTCGTCTAATGGCAGTGTTCGAAGGAGTTACTACTGATGATGAGCTTGTACTGTTCTGTGAACTAGCAGTGGGTGGTGACTGCTGAGATGAGTCATAGTGTTCTACTGGAAATGTAACTAAAGGAGACTCTTCAGAAGATTGACTGGTTGACAAACTGATAGGAACACTTGAATTATCCACTCGGTCATGAATGTAATCAACTATGTACTGAACCATCTTGTACTTCAACCATGTATGAAACAGGGCCAAGACATTCAATAACTACTCCTGACCTCCACTTGTCAATACCATGAAAATCTCTGATCCAGACAGTGTCACCTGGTTTGAAATTGCGAAGTTTACTATGTTGATCATGACTTTGCTTCTGTTTAGTTTGTTCTAAACACACTTTTGACTCAAGATTCGGTTGCAACATATCTAATCGTGTTCGTAGTGCACGACCCATCAGTAGTTCACAAGGAGCAATGTTTGTTGTACAATGTGGGGCTGTTCTATACATCAATAGAAAATTTGCAAGTCTTTGAGGAAAAGGAATGCCATCATTGTTACTTCGGCACATAGATTGTTTGAAAATTTGTACCATACATTTGGCTAGGCCATTTGATGCTGGATGATAAAGTGCCACTTGTAAATGTTTGATGCCATTCCCTTTACAAAACTCTGAAAATTCAGCAGAAATGAACTGTGGACCATTGTCACTTACGATTTGCTCAGGGAGTCCATGTCTTGAAAATATTTCTCTAAGCACCTTGATTGTGTTAGTGGCAGTGGTGGAGGACACGTCTATAATTTCTGGCCACTTGGAACAAGCATCAACAGCTATCAGAAAAGTTTTACTCATGAAAGGTCCTGAAAAGTCTAAATGTATTCTGGTCCAAGGCTTAGACGGCCAAAGCCATGGATGTAGTGGAGCTGCAACTGGGGCTCTTTGATCTTGCTGACAACTTTTACAACCCTTAACCAACTGTTCTATATCTTTATCAATACAGGGCCACTAGACATGACTCCGGGCTACTTGCTTCACTCTGACTACACCCACGTGACCTTCATGGAGCATCTCTAAAACTCTAGACTGTAATTTCTTGGGAACAAGAACTCTAATACCCCATAGGATACATCCCTCTTCAATCGACAGTTCTGTTCTGCAGGACCAAAATGGCTTAAGAGAATCTGGACATGTTTTAGGCCAACCTCTTTGCAGGTAGTAATACACTTTGCTTAACAAGGGATCAGATTGGGTTGCTTTACACAAATCAACAACAGATACAGACACAGTATTAATCTGAGACACATTATACAAAGACACTTCAGACAAGCACGTCCACTCACCATCAGTGTTAGCAGGTAATGGCAGTCTAGAAAGGCCATCTACATTGGCATGAGCCTTGGTAGGTCTGAATTCAATTGTATAATTGTAAGATGATAAATAAAGTTCACAACGCTGTAATCTGCCTGCTGCTAATGCAGGAACTCCATTTTTGGGACCAAACAAAGCAGTTAAAGGATGGTGATCTGTAACTAATGTAAACTGACGACCGTAAATGTAATTACAAAACTTGCGGATCCCATGAGTCAATGACAGAGCCTCTTTCTCAACTTGTAAATAGTTTTTTTCACTAGAAGACAAACTGCGAGAAGTAAAGGAAATAGGGTGCTCTTGGCCATCATGGTCAACATGAGATAACACAGCACCGATTCCGTAATTTTACACATCACCGGCCAGTCTGACAGGCAGCTTTGGATCAAAATGAACCAAGACTGTGGCCTCACTAAGACACTTCTTGATCTGTGTGAAAACTTGTGAACATTCATCTGACCAGTTTCATTTCACTCCATTCTTAAGCAAGACATGTAGTGGGTGAAGTTTTGAAGCCACATTCTGAATAAACTTTCCGTAGTAATTCACCATTCCTTAGAAGGAACACAGTTCAGTAATGTTCTTAGGAGCTGGAGCTTTGACAATTGCTTCTACTTTACTGGCTGATGTGTGTACACCTTCTGCATCAATTCGGTGCCCCAAGTACTCAACACTGTCCTGCATAAAACTACATTTCTCTCGCTTCAGTCTTAGACCATGTTTGGATAATCTGGCAAGTACTTCAGATAGATTTCTAAGGTGTTCTTCTTCAGATGAGCCCGTCACCAGTATGTCATTGAAGTAACAGACAACATGGGAGAGTGCCAGAAGGATGGCGTCCATCGCTTTCTGAAAAACTGCAGGGGCTGAGGATACCCCAAACGGTAGATGCAGATATCTGTATAATCCTCGTTGTGTGTTGATGGTCACATAAGGGCAAGATTCTGTGTCCAATAGCATTTGTTGGTATGCTGCCGATAGGTCAAGTTTAGTAAATTTACATCCACCAGTTAGGCAAGTCATCAGATCCTCAGGACGTGGCAAAGGGTACTGATCAGTCTCTAAGTAAGGATTCAAAGTTTTCTTGTAGTCGCCACATAGTCTGACTCCACCATCTCTCTTTGGCACAGCTACTAAAGGTGTTGCCCACTCACTGTAAGGTACACTCTCTATGACTCCAGTATCTTCTAAATGTTTCAATTGTTGATTAACTGCATCTCTCAATGCATAGGGTACCTGTCTGGGTCTACAAAACTGAGGCTTTGTGTCTGCAGCTGGCTACACAATCAGTTTAACCTTAAACCCCTTGAAAGTGCCGAACTCATTGGTAAATACATCACCATATTTGTCTATCACAGCTTTCAGAGGAGGTTGTTTACTGTGTACAGTAGCTACACCTAAATTATGCCAGTCCAGCCTAATTTTCATTAACCAATCACACTCCAAAAATGTTGGCCCCTGCCCATTCACAAAATAGAGTGTATGTATTCCCACATAGGTACCATATCTCACCTTCACTTGTATGGTGCCCAACACTGCCAATGACTCTGCTGTGTAAGTCTGTAGTTGTGTTCTGGACTTCATCAATTTCACTTTGGGAAACAACTGCTTTTGGGTGATCATTGACATTAGAGAGATTGCTGCTCCTGTATCCACTTCCATCAGGACTTGCTGTCCATTGAGCTCCATCTGAACTGTAATGGGCTTATTGTTGTGGTCACCAACTGTCAGAATGGCTGATTCTGGAAAAGTTTCTGTCTCCACAGTATCTGTGCCTGTTGCTGATACCCAGTTATTTTTCCTTGGTCCATGAGTAGTACTCTTAGGAAATTTTTTTCCATCAAAATTCTTAGTGGCAGATTTGCCTGTTGCTGTGTGAGTTAAGCCTCTACTAAAAGACGCTTCTGTATACTCTCGTTTCGAAGGCCACAGACGATACGGTCGCGGATGGCTTCTTCAAGGTAATTTCCAAAAGCACAATGAGTTGCTAAACGACGCAATTCGGCTTCGTATTCAGCTACTGACTCGTTAGCAGTATGGTTTCTGCGATGAAACTGAAACCTCTCCGCGATAATCACTGGCTTCGGTTCGTAGTGCCTCCTCAGAGTTTCTGACAGTAGCTACAGCAAACGATTTGGAGGCTGGCTTTTCTGGTGCCAGGAGGTCGCTCAGTAGTGAATAAGTCTTTCCTCCAATTATTGATAACAACACTGCGACCCTTTTGTTCTCTGCTATCTCGTTAGCTTGAAAGAACATTTCTGCTCTCTCTAGGTACGTGGAAATCCGATCACTTGTCGGGTCAAATTCTTGCATTTTCCCAATCGTAGTAGTCATCCTCGTCGCCAGTATGTCACGTTCGAGGGAGCCCATTTATTATTATTATTATTAATATTATTACTAGGACCGCGTCACATATAACCAAGTACATACACCAACGTGACAGCCCCCCGGTGAGGCTATTAGGTGGTGAATGCATTATCCCCAAATCAACTCAATATGTCACAGTGGTGACAGATATAACACAATAGTGGCATCGTAACTAAAGGCCACCAGTAGCTAAGTGCCAGTACATCATTGGTGTGGTATAAATGGCACAGTGATGTGTACAAAGTATACAGTATGTATACAAAACATACAGGAGAGAACTATACATTATTGCAGTATTGTATGCAGCAATACATTATAGGCAACATCACCATGCAGATAAAAATTATTAGCCAATATACAGCAATGCATATCAACATCAACTAGAGCTAAGTAAGGTTCATCAGTGATGTAGCAATGGCACAGTGATGGGTGACACACCATAGTTATGCATACACAACTTTCAGGAGATAGCTACACAATGCTGTAGGCGTATGCAAGCCAGATGAACCAGATAAAGGAAGACAGCCAAGCCACTAGAGCCTAGTAGCTACGCCAGGTGAAGGCAAAAAAGATTAAGCACGTATTGAATTGCCTGACACCAACACAAAGAAAGTTCGCCATGCCAGCTGCACAAGACAAAATTGTTTACTTGTATTTTATATGTAACTGTAAGCTTATTGTAAAGAGCGTGGCATATGTCAGTTTAATGTTTTCTTGTATTGTTTATTTACATGAATCAGTGAATCCACTGGCAGCTGGCATGGAGACTTGAGATGTTACAAACATAAAAACTTACTTGTAATCTTCTTGTTTACACAAGTGGCTTCTGTAATCTTCTTGTTTACACAAGTGGCTTCTGGCTCTCCTGCACGGGCATCACTAATCTTCTTCGCGCAATATGTAAGTAATTAAGCAAGGGTGTGGTACTGGGCGTTATATAGAATTACACGTATGGTCAAGTCATCAGCACAAACAGGAGCGACGATTATACGTTTGTGCCTTCATTCACAGGCGAATCTATCCCCGGTTAGTTCATGTCTCTAGGCCTCGTAGTTTTCTCAAACATTAATTATTAATTATTTAATTATTTATTTAATTATTTATTTATTTATTTATTTATTACGTAATTTTAACCGCGTTTCGTATTATTCTTAGTACTTGGTTATATAATTATTTATTATTGTTTACTGTGCAAAACCTCTTACAAAGAGTATATGTGACTGGATCTACGAAAACCGTTCTTAGACAGGAAGTTTGATTTTTTCACACAAACACAAAGCTTAATGAATGCACTATCAAGTTTCACTGCCACAGTCGACCAGAGTGAAGTGGTCTGCTTTTGCTGGCTGCTTTTTCAGAGCACAGTGGCGAGCCGTACGTGTGGTCTGGGGTCTTGATGGAGCCCTGGCCAACCAGGTGATGGCTGTGTGTGGCTGTACAGCTCCGTGGTGTTGGACAATGACCTGTACTGTAAATTTCCTTTCATTTTAGCCAGTTCTGAGCCCTAAATGGCCTATAACTTGGCCCAGTTCATCCCAGCACGTTTCTTTTCAATTTTTGAACACCATCTTGCCCGCCTTCCAGGGCCCCCGCCTCCCACCCTTCTGGAGCTCGCCTGGTACAGACAACCTCGGTTTAAAAACTATCTAAAATGGCGGGAAACTTAGCTGCTGACTACTTCTTCAGTGGATGATCAGGAAGGTAAGAAATTGCTGTGAAACGTGTGAAAATTTGGTATGCGTACCTACCACCATTGGCCAGCTACAACACACTGAATGTTTAAAACCGATGTTTCTCGATACTTTTAAATGGGCAATAAGACCGGTTTTCCCAGAGACAGTCACATATACAAGCACAGATAATAATCAGCAAAATTAATTATGCGATTAATTGATGTTCAGCTAGCCTAGCTATTTAAGTCACACAAAATAGATTAATAATCTTAATCACGACAAGATAAATCACAACAACTACAACTAACAGCAAATTACACTCTACAATAATGCCATGGCAGCAGAAACTTACAACACGTCAATTGCAATTACAATTTCATATAGCTAACATCATACAACAATAAATCACAAACACAAAATTTGTGCAAACATAAGATAGCTATACAAAAATATATCTAGAATTAGCTAAGTGAGAATCTAACAATGATTTAGGTGTCCGGAATTTGAAAACATACTCTACATATTACATGTTACTTGCAACTGAACTATTTAGTTACACTGCAAAAAACGAAGTATAAACTTTATACTTTTGAAGTTTAATCTTTACACCAAGACCTTTTATACCCAGGGTATAAACTCGGACTGAGGCGTAAACTTTATGCTTCGACTTCATAAGGAGTAACGTTTATACTGAATTTCCCGAAATTTGGTCAGTAAATCACCGTATTAGATTACCAAGGGTTTTTGTGTGTAAACCGCGATGTATCCTTGAACCTATTCTTAAGAAGAGAAAGTCTATCAGTATTCACTTGCTCGGAATACTGTGACAAACCAGCTAATTGGCGAGGCCATGTTTAGTACGAAACGGGAACAGGAACCACGGTCTGGAATGCCGGACTGTCAGTGCTTGAGATAACCCATCCGCACCTATCTGTAAGTAGTAAATACTGTGGTACGCAATTTAAGAGCTCTAGCTCTGGTTTTATTGCTATATGCTTGGTGGGCCATAATTGGAAGGCGTATAGTTTATTCTTGTACCCACGCTTGCTGGGTAAGGTGTTGTGTATCCTATAGGCATGCTGTATCGTATCCTTGCACAAAAGCATTGGCATAGTTTGATTTGCTAGCTGTTTGCATGTGGATTTTGTTACCCATTGGGATATGTAAGAAGAAACCTGCAAAAATTGATGATGATGTATAAAATAATTAATGGTCTTATGTATGTGCAGCATAGCTTACCCCTAACATATTCAAACTTACACAGTACCCTCCATGGTCACTCTTACAAGCTTTCGCAGCCAGCAACCAGAGTTGACTCCTACAAATTCTCATTTTTTCATCAACTGTTACTATGTGGAACCGTTTACCATCATCGGTGGTTAAAGCAGAATCTTTTAATCAATTTAAGAACAACATTGTAAATTTGTACATATAATACTCAATCTGAGTTCTGTACTTAACACAATATAATATAATAATATATGTGTTGTCTCATTCTATACGAGATATTTAATTGCGACATTTCTTTTTTGTGAATGTGTGCTCCCCTTAAGAGCTGACAATGTATACAATATATTGTGTGAGCTTCTAACTGTCTCACATGCACAAAAACCTGGTAGGCCTTGAGGTTTTATGACTGTTTACCAGTAATCCTCTAAAGATTGTGGACAACCTCTCAATATCGAACATCCAGGAAGGGAAGGAGGTAGGACAAGACCATACGTATGTGCTACAAATTAAGCACCTACAAAAATATTTATATTAGTGTTGCAATGATAATTGGATGGATTATTGGAAAAGTAATCGGCATTATTTTTTGCATATCAGTATCAGATCGGCACCGTGACAGAAAACACAGCAGATACAGATAATATACTTGCTTAATATGTGCACCAAGTGATGTTTATAAATTTTCTACATTAAAATGTTGTATTACTATACACAGATTGACATACACTAGCAATACAATTTGTACTGGTAAGTAGCTACAATACATCATCATAGTTTATACGGATTCATTAGGATATGTAGCTTACATTTCCTTTATGTGCAATGCTAATACCTCATTCTTTCTTGTCTAGGAAAACACCTCTTTAAGTGAAGCCGAGAAAGAAGTGAAGATACCCCAACCATGCATAGTAGTGCGAGGAAAACTAAGTGCCCCGAAAGATGCATTTCTGATCATAGCAAATCACACTATGAGCAAGCTATCTACATTTAGGAACATACCCCTGGTATTAATTGGAAGTTTCTATGCGTTCTATATGCATTATACCAATGGCCTGGTTAACTTCTACATATTCTTGAAATGCTACTTTATGGGGTACAAAATACCGAAGGACAGAACCAGAGTAGGGCACCTCATAGCACAACTACAGTCAACCATTTAATTAGAACAATGACTGAGGACATGCGTAGTTACCATTATTGTGTATGTACAAAAATTAACATGAAAAATCCATGAACTACTACACAGTGTACGTATACAGAGTAGAAAGTACTAATTCAAGTTTACTTCATGTATCAAGATTACCCAGAGTTGTTCTACTAAACCTGTCAGTCTCCGATTCACTCAACCAGTACAAAATGAGATTTATCCTATACGAGAAAAAAACATACATGGCAACCATAGCATTAGGATACTAAATTTACCTGTGTTGTCATATCCACTCGACAAGTACTTTAAGTAGTACACAGTGAGCTATCCTATATGAGAAAAAAACATGCATGGCAACCATAGTATTAGGATACTAAATTTACCTGTGTTGTCATATCCACTTGACAAGTACTCAAAGTAGCCCACAAGAGCTATCCTATATGAGAAAAACATACATGGCAACCATAGCATTAGGATACTAAATTTACCTGTGTTGTCATATTCACTCGACAAGTACTTTAAGTAGTACACAATGAGCTATCCTATATGAGAAAAAAACATACATGGCAACCATAGCATTAGGATACTAAATTTACATGTGTTGTCATATCCACTCGACAAGTACTTTAAGTAGTACACAGTGAGCTATCCTATATGAGAAAAAAACATGCATGGCAACCATAGTATTAGGATACTAAATTTACCTGTGTTGTCATATCCACTTGACAAGTACTCAAAGTAGCCCACAAGAGCTATCCTATATGAGAAAAACATACATGGCAACCATAGCATTAGGATACTAAATTTACCTGTGTTGTCATATTCACTCGACAAGTACTTTAAGTAGTACACAATGAGCTATCCTATATGAGAAAAAAACATACATGGCAACCATAGCATTAGGATACTAAATTTACATGTGTTGTCATATCCACTCGACAAGTAATTTAAGTAGTACACAATGAGCTATCCTATATGAGAAAAAAACATGCATGGCAACCATAGCATTAGGATACTAAATTTACCTGTGTTGTCATATCCATTCGACAAGTACTTTAAGTAGTACACAATGAGCTATCCTACTGTATATGAGAAAAACATACATGGCAACCATAGCATTAGGATACTAAATTTACCTGTGTTGTCATATTCACTCGACAAGTACTTTAAGTAGTACACAATGAGTTATCCTATACGAGAAAAAACATACATGGCAACCAAAACATTAGGATACTAAATTTACCTGTGTTGTTATATCCACTCGACAAGTACTCAAAGTAGTACACAATGAGCTATCCTATATGAGAAAAACATACATGGCAACCAAAACATTACGATATTACTGCAATTAAATTTACCAATTTATTAAATTTTAAATGCCAATTGACACCCTTTCAATTAATGTAAAATCATTATATTACTGTGTTTCAATGAATAGTATATAGCCATAGCCACTAAACTGTTGCTGGCCACTGTTTTCCCTATTATGCGCCTATCAATGTATTGCCCAACTACCACTGATACAGGCCAAGGGTGGGGAAAGGTTGGGGATGGTGGGGGAATTGATAGCTAAATATTTCTTCACTATAGTGGAGATTTGTCTTCACTAAAGAATTCACTCAGACAGCAAAGGTGTGTGCTTCAGTTTAGGAAGGAGTGTTTCAGGTAGCTACTACATTCATACTAGAATCCACTCTAATTAACTCATCACTAACCAATACCACACAACCATACAAATCCCCTCCTAGCCCCAGGGTTTGCAGGCGAGACTTGGTCGGGGTTTACATCACCAGTACTTCCCCAGTAGGTGGGGAATTGTAATTTTCAATGATGCAAATCCCCACTGTCCCCCATCTCAGCCTGTATCAGCGGTAGTCGGGGATTACAATGATAGGTGCATTACAACAGAGACACTCTCCTGGATGCGTCGTGCCATCTCATTTTCTTTATTATGTTCTGCTGTGCTGGCTATTCATGGGAGTAGAAAATTGCAGCCATCAGAGCACCCTGCTATCTCCACTGAACTGTGTTTGGTGGAGAGCCAAATCAGTTAATTACAATAGCATTTATGCACTTGATGTGTCACTATTATTATTATATACCATTATACAACCACCTGTATATAGGGTCAGTGATATCTAGTTCCAAGGTGACCGTTATACACAGGTTCCATGACAACCAAATAATTAAGGTTGAGCCAGGTCTCTAAATTATATACTGTATATTGTATCTCAGACAAGTATGCCGCAAGATTCGCACATACCCATGTGGTCCCCATGTTGTAGAGTATAACATAATAGTTCCATACCAAACACACGCATCGTTTTATCTGAGTTTTTACGACAGAATTGAACTCCTATGGCGTGCATGGCACCGTGAACGGAAGAATGCTTCCGTTTATCGCCGTTTATTGAAGGTAGCAAAACTGGCACGATTTCGTTTCTATCGAGCGGTTTCTATGGTAGCACTGGGTAGAGAAGTAGTGTAAAAGGCATAAGGAAGAGTCACAAGTTCTAATTAAAGCTTGAATTAAAGTCATATTTCACCGAAAACTACTATTTCATATTGGTTTTATATCATGGTCTCTAGGATATAACTCGTTCAGGGGCGTAGCCAGGATTTTTTGAAGGGGGTTCGGATTTAAAGTGTAATGTCTTAAGGGGAAGGCCTGGGTGCTTCCCCTAGACATGTTTGGAAGAAAATGATGCATACACAGTTTTGGGTCCTACCTTGTTCTTACTGTACATAAATGATATAACTGAGGGTATCAGTAGCCAAATGAAACTCTTTGCAGATGATTGTTTAATATACAAAGTTATTAACAGTTCAACAGACCATCAAACACTCCAACAAGACTTGACAATACTGTCAAAGTGGGCAGATAAATGGCAAATAGCTTTTAACATCAGCAAATGCAAATTTCTAATCACCATAGTAAAAGTTTATTTTCGTATGTAATGAATGGCACCTCACTGGTAGTTACAGAACAACATTTGTATCTTGGAGTAAAGTTACATCACAGACTTTCATGGAAACCACATATATAGATTACATCTGCAATAAGGCAAACAGAGCTGTTGGTTTTTTGCGACAAAATCTTCAGCATTGTCCTAGCCATCTACCTGAGCTAGCATATAAACAATTTGTCTTGCCTATTTTAGAGTATTGTTCACCAGTGTGGGATCCATACCACCAAACCAACATAAATCAAGTAGAGATGGTCCAACATAGAGCTGCTCGTTTTGTCACAGGTCAACCATGGAGACGAAATACGGATTCTAGACTATATCAAAACTTTCATAGTTAAGGCGTTTCGGTTAAACGATTACATTTCACCTAAAAGTCCTTTTGCTAAAAGCAAAACTGCTACTCGGTGAATACATGTCGAGTTAGAACGTTTCATTCAAACCCATATATTTGGCTAAGATAACAGGAATTCGCACCACGTTTAAACAAAAGGCATTTCAATTGCAGGGATCCCAGCAGTTGCTGCAGCTACTAAGTATTTTGCTACTTAAATGCCTGTCATTCGCTGAGATCTTGGCGACCTGCATTTCGTTTAATCAAAGGAAATCCTATTCGCTGAGATCATGGCGACCTGCATTTCTTTTATT
Source organism: Dysidea avara (assembly GCF_963678975.1). Classification (NCBI taxonomy): domain Eukaryota; kingdom Metazoa; phylum Porifera; class Demospongiae; order Dictyoceratida; family Dysideidae; genus Dysidea; species Dysidea avara. The sequence continues at coordinate 33,200,975 of NC_089275.1, read as the reverse complement.
CAAAGGAAATCCTATTCGCTGAGATCATGGCGACCTGCATTGGTGGGGTCTATTCTACGGAACGGAACGGAACGGAACGGAATGATGGACTAATTTGTGGAACGGAATGCTGTGTAGTGTTGTAGTCTATTATTATTATTATTATTATTATTATTATTGTTTACTGTGCAAAACCTCTTACAAAGAGTATATACAAGCACAGATAATAAATCAGCAAAATTAATTATGTGGTTAATTGATGTTCAGCTAGCCTTGCTTTAAATTGGTCTAAACTTGAACAGGTGATGAGGTCATTGGGTAAGTTATTCCAAATCTTTATACTTGAAGGGAAGAATGAGTTAAGGTATGAGTTTACTCTTGTGTTTGGCTGTAACAGCCTCATTGAATGACCTCGTAGAGAGTAGTTAGATGGAGCTGGTATGAGTATGGTATCAGCCGGTATATCTATTAATTGGTGCATGATCTTAAACATTGTGATCGCTTTCAGCTGGTTTCTGCAGTGAGCCAGAGGTGGCCAATTCAAATTTTGTAACATGTTTGTGACACTTGCATATGAAGAATAATTATTATACACAAACCTCGCACACCGTCTTTGAACTGATTCAATAGCTAAGATATCCTTTTGTGTATAAGGGTCCCAGACCACACAGGCATACTCTAGGATTGGTTTAATAAGTGACTTGTAACAACTCACTTTGACTGAGATTGGGCAGCTATGAAGGTTACGTTGTAAAAATCCTTTGATACTGTTAGCTTTGTTAGTTATCTGTCTAATGTGTTCAGACCAGGATAGCTTCGAGTCAATAGTAAGACCTAGGTACTTGGTGTGCGTCACCTCCTGCACAACAGTGTCATACAAAGTGTAATGGTAAAATATAGGCTTTTTCTTGTATGTTATTCTGATGAATTCACATTTCTTAACATTAAAGGCCATTTTCCATTTATTTGCCCATCTTTCCAAAATAGTTAGATCTTTCTGAAGTTGGTAACAGTCTTCTTTTGAGTTAATAGGGGTGTACAGAATGACGTCATCTGCATATAATCTTATTGTCGATAGTATGTTTTTTGGTAAATCATTTATGAAGCATAAGAATAATAATGGAGCAAGAACGGTTCCTTGTGGAACTCCTGATGTCACTTGACTTACGTCACTTTGCTCACCATTAACTAATACCTGTTGTCGTCTTCCAGTAAGAAAATTTTTCAACCATTCCAAAGTGTTGCCCCGGATACCATAATGATGTAGTTTATGGTAAAGATGTTGGTGTGATATACCTTATCGAAGGCCTTAGAGAAATCTAAAAGAATTGCATCAGTTTGTCCATTGTTGTTTAAGGATTCAGCAAAGTCATTGATAGTAAGTAGAAGTTGTGTCTCACAAGATCGACCATGGCGAAAGCCATGTGGCTCATCACACAAGATGTTGTGTTGAGAAAGGTGGGAGAAAATGTGTGTCTAACGCGGCTGCTGGGCGGATTTTTATAATGAGATGCAATATCACTCGGAGCTATACATGCTTATGTTCACACGCCCTCTAGTTTGTAGGTGTAGCCTTTTGCCATACATTTACTTTGTTGCCCGAGTTGTTGATATAAGCTTTCATGATTAGCTAAGGGTATAATTTTAACAGAGGGTGGACCAACACGCGGGCCCGGCGCACGAGATAACTGGTACACCCACGTGAGCTCCACCTGCACTGCAATTCGGTGTTATCTGACTCAGAGTAAAGAGATGACCGTTCCCGTCTATGATATTCGTTGTTCTCCTCCGGAGATATCTGAGGTTGTATGATCTTTACTTTTAAATCCTCCAGTGGATTACATAACTACGCTTCCTCCCAATAACCCCAAAGGTGGCGAAATTTATGTTTATCAAACTGACTCTGAAAGGCAAAGAGGTAAGTAGCTTTTATTTGTGTGCTATAATTTGTGTAGCTCTAAGCTATCCGGCGGTTATTAACAGCTCAGTCGCTGGGACGCAAAAGCATGTTTTTACATAGCTAATCGGCTACTAGCTAAGCTAGCTTAGGAAAAAATGGTCTACTTGGTGTACCTTAAACCATGCATCAATGTTCATTCAGTTGATGCCAATTTATATGTATGTAGCTATACCATTATGTGCATTTGCACGCGTACGTGCAGATACGGTTTCTATGGGTGTCTGGCATGGATTTGTAATGCTGTATAACTAGTAGAATGGCCACTTTGCTTTTCAGTAATTGAATTGATAGTCAAGAGGATGGCAGTCTTAAGTCCCATGGTGACATGCATAAGGGTGCTTTAGAATAGTCATTTGAGAGCGTGTACAATTAGTTTTAAAAATTTGTCTTCATTATCCTTTCCTTTGATGTGTTATACACTATAGTTTAGTCATTTAGAATGTAAAAATGGATAATAGAAAAAATAACAAGGGGTGTGCCCTACACTTCTGGCTATAATAGTCTGCTTCAGCCATGGTTATACAAGCTATATTATCAGGTTGTATGAGAGAAATTCTTGCAAGTTACAAATTTATTGTTTCAAATTTATTAGTCATTAAAATAAAATATAAATCTGTTGCCATGCATACAGCCAGCACATTCTCTAGAGTATAGTGTGTGTATGTGTGTGTTATACATTCTGTGGTTTTAAATTCCCATTTCTGCATTGAATCTACAGTGGTTATAGGGGTTTTTTCCTATATCAACCAGTTCATTCCAGAACATTCTCTTGACTGAATGAGTGATGCTATAAGAATGAAAATATTCACACTATGCATTAGGCCCATGGGAAGGTGGAGACAAACAACAAAATAGTGTTAACAACTAAGTAGGTAAACCAGTCAAACTGGTCACACAACTACACTACACAGCAGCAGAAGCCATGGAAAACAACTTTATTGTGTCTACCTATTCCAATCCCCTCAACCTTTCATCCACTAATAGTTGAGGAATCATGAATGTGAAATGGGTGGTGCCATAGCATGGAAGAGGGAGTTAAGGGGTTTGGTTCAGAGTATGTAGATCCCCACTAAATCAATAAAATCCTGACCATTACTTAGTGATTAAACCATGCATTACCTTAGTCACATGATATCATGTCATCACCAGATTACCAAAGGCTCTGTTGTAATTATAGAATTTTAAAATCTACAGTATGTCATCCCATTCTCCCAACCACTACTTATATACTCCTTGTCATTTAAATACAATGGGGAGAAGTTAACACTTTTAAGGACCAAAAGCAACAATTTTCAAGCACTTTGATGTCTGGAGGCTTAATAAGGTTACTAAATCCTAAGGTGGGGTTACCAACTAGTTGGTAACCTGTGGTCTAGTATATAGTCAATTGATCAAACAAACCCAGTTGTTTAAAACTAATTGATCAAACAAACACCATTTACATGTTCCTATAGACATGCAATAGTTGGTACATAGCTAAAATCAGTAAACAGTACAAGTCACACTACAAACTAAAAAATTAATTCAGTTTCACTGAAGTTTTGGCATTGATCCAAAGTTACTAGTAAATATTAGTACCTCCAGAACTGGCTGTATACAGATTGATCAACAGCAGGCTTCCCATCATGACATTGAATTTCTAGAACAAACTGACAGAGTCAAAAGTTCATCTCTTGGCCACTTAACATTTCATATTTGCAGCTAAATGGTTTCTCACCAGCTAACAGTCTCTGATTCCTATTACTCGCCCAATCTTCCCACTGCCTACTGCCCTTTTCTTTTTTTGAAAGACAAGTCTTTTCTGGTATTCTAAATTCCACTGCTTCAATAGCTGCTTGTGATTTGGGTGAACCATACACACGTTACCTTTCACTGTTGCCACTAACCGCTTGGTTGGTTCTAGGTGTGTACAAACATCACTAACACCTTGACTAATACTGTTTTCACTGGCTTCCCTCTAGATATTCGATTTCATCAAGTACTTTACTCACTTATTTGTCAATGATAAAGTCTTCATCCACACAGCAGAGAAACTTTTCTACACTTTTTGGCTTCACTACTTCACTTCCAACTACACTTGAGGGCTGAAATAAACTTTCCAACTGGATTTTGTCTTCGCCATTCACAGTTCTGGCCACTGCAGGAGTGATAAAGCTTCCTTACATCATTTAGAAGTGCCATAGCTAGTTTAAGTTTCTAAACTACTTAAAGTGTGCCAACAAGGTTTCTGTGTGATTTAGCGCCCTCTGACGATGTTGGCTTGGCTACCCAGAATTAATTACCTTGGCCTGCAGCCTCGTTAATTAATTTGTAGTTAGTGCTCGCCACATCATCATCAGGTTGCTAAATTGTGTAGAAACCTCAACTTGTTCTAACTATAACTTAGAAAGCATGATAACTCCGTATATATAGACAATCAATTAAAGCAGTTGAGAAAGTGCTTCTATGTATTTAGGTAGTTAGTTTGAGTTATAGTAATGAAATTAAGTGGTTGTTGCAATTCATATAGAATTACATATTAAGTTATGAATTTATAAAGGACCTTTTGTAGTTAGTAGAATGGTACAATGCAAATAGTAGGTATTTTGTGTACTTTGTGATACAATGATGAAACTATCCGCATAAATAATAGTACTGTTATATTATAATACCTTAATAGCCCTTTTGCAGTAACATTTTAAAAAGTGGGTGAGATCAAAGAGAAAAGAGCTTTATTTTCCATAACGCATTCAAGCATGCTACATTTTCCATTTGCGTCACAATAAAGTACAGTTATGCATTGATTGGAAAATAAAGAACCATTATTTCCCAAAAACAAGATCACATGCGCAACATTTCTAATCGCCAAAAATAGCCAAAAAGATACTATTTGTTTGTTTTACTACTGCACCTGTACTACATATACATTTACCAGTTGTCTGATGGCTGAAAACCAACGTGGTTCCAAGTTCACAAAATGAATGCTGCTCCAAACAATGACGACAAGATAGCACTTTAAACCAGTTAAAGCACCGCTACGCTTGTACTATATGAAATAAAAGCACTTGGGCACGGTCTCAAGCCTAATATAGCACTCACCTTTGCCTCGTGCTATTATAATATTAGTCTCTCACCCACATCCTCGTGCTTTTATTTCCATATTGTGTGCTTGGCGGTGCTTTAACTAGTATTTAAAATCCCAAGAGGTATTATTCTCCACCATTTAAACCTGCGCGTATGGAATCACATTAAAGGTGTTTATGTAAAACTAATTTGTTTGATGTACAGCTCATTCCACTACAAAAGTTATAATCATTTTTATAATTTTAATTTTTGGGTGTAAATTAATCAGTAGGTAATTTATTTGTAATCACCTATTAACTTCAAATGAAAGCCAAGCAGCACCTGTAATGTGAAACTGTGATTTAACTGCACCATAGTGCAAAATGATGCCTCAGTTAGATAAAGACAAAAAATGATGAATTAAAATTTCAATACAAAAATGTCTGTAAAGGTCACCAAAGGTCAAAGTTGTGATGGCACTATATCAAAATTATATATATATATATATATATATATCAAGACTCACAGTAGTGAGTCACGCGGCCAAGAAACTACAAAGCGCACGCCCAATTAAAAGACGCGGCCACTACTGTGAGTTATTTACGTGTAGGGCCGGTTTCGCAATATTAGTCCTAAATTACGCAACATCTCTCAATAGATTTGTATTGTGTTACGTGATAAAAAATCTTTAGGAGTCGTTATAGTTTTCTTGCGACCTCGCTAAAATAAAAAAGTAACCATCGCAAAATAAAAAATAGGCGTATTTCACTTTATTTCTCTACCTTATGTTACAACTACTGTCACGTTATACCAGTCAACATAGTCGTGTTTGTATAGTCCATCTAGCACTGACATTATCCAATCCTGGTTTGCCTATACGCGTATTTTCTTCAATCAATCTCTAATCCCTACAATAACTTTTAAAGACACGACGTGGACACAAACTCTAATGCCTGATAAACAAGTTGTGACAGCGTGCTGAACCGTAAGTTCCCTAGGGATGGCGTTTTAAGCAGAAATCTTTTAAATGCCATTTAGTACCACACCCCATGCGAACGTTTATAAATCGCCAGTTGTCTTATGGTTTGAAGAACAAAATCACTAGCGAAGGTGCTTTAAGCATACTCTTCAATTCTCTATTTACATGTAATTTTTAATAGATTAACCACAAAGACCGGTAAGGTGAATACAAAAGGTAACAAGCCTTTAGGGGTTACCACCTCTATGTAGTATGTACCATGTAGCTTGTGTTGTGGCTTTCATTAAGTATTATGCACACACAAATGGTGCAACAAAATTTTGTAATGGATTGCTCGAATGTGGTTGGTGGTGTTGTGGCTCGAATGTGGTTCGTGGTTTGCCAGTGACCATGTATGAGTTGGGGTTGGTCCACACAACTTACACAATATTCAAATTTCATGATGGCCATGATAATTTCTTGCCATATGGTAAACATACAACAATGTGTAACAACGTTAATTAACATCACATCAAGACTTGACTAAAAATAGTTCCAACAATAGTGATGATTTCTTGTATGTCAGCATGACGATACTGAGACCTGTAAAAGAATAAGCAGGCACTGAAGTTAACCTTAAATTAAACACTCATGCAACTGACCTGGAACATCGGTCGCAACACCAAAAACACTTGTTTCGATATCTGATGACACAATCTAGCAGGCACTGAATTAAAAGAGAATGTACAAAAAATCAATATGCCGGGCTGTGTCAATAATAGCATGGATAATCAAAATGAACAAAAATTATATCCCAGGCTAAGTGAATGAATAACATAACTGTTGGGTAAGCATGTTAAACCAGAACATTAGGACATTAGTCAAACCAGAACATTAGGACATTAGTCAAACAAAAGTACGCTATCACAACTTGGTCATAATACAATGTTTGTACCACTGGACTTCACACTGGTTGCCCAAAAATTGTGCCATTCTGGGACAACAGCATAATATTATGAAACAAATAGTTACTACAACACAGAAGGCTTACTGTTGCACTGTCTACACTGATATACCATAATTTAAAAACATAACAGGTGGGCATTAAATACAATACACTTAATATCTGGGTACTAGGAAAAAATCACTAACATCACAACATGTAAACTGACCTGGAAATTAACACCCTTGATGCCACTACAGTCTACACTGGATACTTGTTCGAACCCATCAACACTATGCGTGATACATCTGAGTAGATTGACCTGCAAATTCACATCACTAGTATACAGTGATAATTGATAACTGCAATAACAACAATTGCAATAATACAATTCTTCTGCACGTCAACTGACCTGAAATTCATGACACTCAATACCGAGACCTGTAAAAGAATAAGCAGGCACTGAAGTCAACCTTAAATTAAACACACATGCAAACTGACCTGGAACATCAGTCGCAACACCAAAGACATCTGTTTCGATATCTGACAAAACAATCCAGCAGGCACTGAATTAAAAAGAGAATGTGCAAAAAATCAATATGCCGGGCTGTACCAATAAAGGATGAATAATCAAAATGAACTAAAAATATATATCCCATATGCAGGTTAAGTGAGTAACATAACTGTTGGGTAAGCATGTAAACCAGAACATTTGGTCATTAGTCAAACAAAAGTACGCTATCACAAACTGGTCACTGATAATTGATAACTACAAAAAGAACAATTGCAATAATACAATTTCTCTGAATGTCAACTGACCTGAAATTCATGACACCTGTATCTTTGTTCCTGCATGGTCTCATCTTTGTTCCTGCATGGTCTCAACTTACATATGTACCATGATCACATTCAACTGCTAGTGGATAAACCAGTATGACCAGATGGCCTGCAAAAACCAACAAGCAGGTGTTAAATACAATACACATACCTAAAGCCTGGAATATGAAAAATATTATATAAGCATTATTCCACACTGATATAGTAATAGATTATAGGATGTTGTGGAACTTGCCTAAATGTGTAAACTTGAACATGAGGACAACCGCATAATCTGGACACTTGGAATTGTCCAATACCTGATGAACCGCAAGTAGGTACTAATGACATTCACTTCAACATTTTATCCCAGCTGGGTGAATCTCTTGTAACTGAGTAAAAAGGTGTTTATTTTCCACCTGCAACCAAAGTTCTACATTTCTGTGGTTGGGTGTACATAAACTGACCTGGAAAATCAGTATGCCATAGGGGTATGGAAATGGTTCCTTTCCTTCTGTTGTGACATTACTTACAGCTGACTGGTAAATGATCATCGATGTCCCCATGGACCCCAACAATGAGTATACCAACAACTTCACAAGTTGGAATGAATTTCCTTTCAACATCTGGTGGACAGGTCCAAAAACCCTATCGCACAAACACAGTGAATCAGTGTGTGGCGATGTGACACGTTGCACAAACTTCACTCCTCGTTTCGTTAGCATTCAAGACCGGCATATATCATAGAGTCCCTCAGTATTCTTGACTCTTACTTTTTCAAGCGTTGCTCAAGCGATGTAGTTTCTCACGAGGGGCTCGAGTTTCTCAGTAAAGTCAAGCCGATTAAAGTACGCCTCACCATCCAGTTACATTCTTAAACCATTCAATTTAAAACCACGTATCATGAGTGTCCGCTTAAGGTAGTTAGGGACTTTCCACGAGATTTCCCCTAAATAGATCACGTGTTAGTTGTCAATCTGGTGGATTCTGGTGGTATACATGGTTCAACAATGCGGTAAGTGTAGTATAAGCTGTCAATGAATAATTGTTTGTACACTACTAAACTAAGTTATTTTTGTGTGATAAGCATGCTTGAGGAAGGGTCTGGGGGACGAGACTAATGTTTTGACAGCAGTTGATGGACAGCAGTTGATGATGGCCAGGCAAAGAACTGCGAGAAGAACTACTATGATAGTATGATAGTAGGGAAAAATTCCCACCCCTATAGCTCTGCCTAGGGGCATTAACTAGCATTATCTACAGCTACTGTATTATGTTGCTGTCTACAGCTACTGTATTATGTTGCTGATATGTACATTCAGGCCAAGAATAAAGGTGAAAGTGGTAGTAAGGCTCAATCCTATTATTCTGCTGAACAGGCAAGGGAGTCTGGGACTCTGGGGACATGTTCCCTCAGGAAAGTATAAGTACTACAACTTTTTTGTTTTAATTGCTTCATCAAGTATAAAAATTTCAGTCAAAAGGTGATGATCGAGCTCTGGTCTTATGCACTGGTTGGAGTGGTTGTATCGATACTGCACTGTGACATCCTTGAGGGGTTAGTGCTGGCATTGTCCATGGCAGTACTATTCCATCTCCCCGAGTCTTGATGATTGAGTCCTTCATTCCTTTCTCTGCTGCTCCAATCCTGAAGTTTTGACCACAGTCAAAAGGTGACGATCGAGGCTCTGGTCTTGCATCTATACTGTACTGCAACACCCTTGAGGGGTTAGTACCGGCATTGTCCATCGCAATACTGTTCCATCTCCCATATACAAGTCTTGATGGTTGAGTCCTCTATTCCTTTCTTTGCTGCTCTAATCCTGAAGTTGCGACCAAAATATTAAAAAATGGTTAAATGATTATGATGATAACAATTACAAATGTATTTATAGCTGTGTAGCAACTGTGAACTAATTAGGCACTTGCAAGTTTAATTAGGTGTCTGAAGCATTTAACATGCACAGATATGAGATATATTCATCACGTGCAGGCAGTAAAGATAAATTTACTCTAATAGAACAGTCATACTACACCGTAAATTCATACTTCCGAATTTACGGTGTTATGAAACAATCATTATTATGTATGGATTTTACTGACTCTCCAAGATAATATTCTGCATTAATGTTAATTGCTCATTTCCAAAAAAATTACCTTTTAAACCAAATATAGAGTCTATCACTGACAAAAATGAGTGATATCCACCCCAAAAACACCTTCGCTGTAAAAAAGGCGCGCCCAAGAAACTACAAGTACCTGGAACCCAATGTAAAAAAGAAAAAGAAAAATCAGCTTAGCTGAAGTGAAAAGTAACTGGTAACTTAAAGAGCTGATATCTGAAGCGGCCAAGAATACAATTACTAAAGTTTAATCCATGCAAGAACACCTTGGCTATAAAACAGGTGTATACATGAAAGTAACTGGCAACTGAAATGGCTGATATCTGAAGCGGCCAAGAATGAATGGTCATATACAACTAATTCAAAAATTTAACACTGAACCTTTATAATTCAGCTGTGTTCTATATTCACTCTTGCTGCATCGTAAAGTAATTTCTTTTAACTCTAATTGGCTGGTAATTTGGCCGCCTTTTTTTGCTCTATTATACTGACTATTAAAAAAAGCGGCCAAATTACCAGCCAATTAGAGTTAAAAGAAATTACTTTACGATGCAGCAAGAGTGAATATAGAACACAGCTGAATTATAAAGGTTCAGTGTTAAATTTTTGAATTAGTTGTATATGACCATTCATTCTTGGCCGCTTCAGATATCAGCCATTTCAGTTGCCAGTTACTTTCATGTATACACCTGTTTTATAGCCAAGGTGTTCTTGCATGGATTAAACTTTAGTAATTGTATTCTTGGCCGCTTCAAATATCAGCTCTTTAAGTTACCAGTTACTTTTCACTTCAGCTAAGCTGATTTTTCTTTTTCTTTTTTACATTGGGTTCCAGGTACTTGTAGTTTCTTGGGCGCACCTTTTTTACAGCGAAGGTGTTTTTGGGGTGGTATATATATATCACAAAGAGTACAACTTAATCGTATCAAAAAGTGCACAACTTTTGCACTATGCTGCTCTACTAATCATCATATATTTCATTGATAATTTGACTGTCCTAACAGGTGACTGGCGATGTGATCAGTACAGATGGGTAAATCAAGGTGTCCATAATCTGCCAAAGACAGACCCACAAGTCAAGAAATCATACTTCCGGATCAGTCTGCCTGATGGTCCATCAAATGTGTTTATTAAGCATGCTTATAATCTGTTACCTCCAAGTGATAACATGACCACTGTGATACATTATTTGGGAGATGAAAAGGCTGCTGTACCTTTTCCACATGGTAATGCCACTACGAATTCCCAAAGGAGCTATGTAAGAACTTGTCCATCTGTACTGAAAACTTTAGAAGAAGAATGTAAGGTGGCTACCCCAATAAAAGCTTACAGAGCTGAAATCACAAAAGTTCCTCCATCAACACATTTGTCGGTGAAACAACCTCGCAACATCAAACAAGTGAAAAATATCCGCTGTCATATTTTGGAAGACTTTCGTCTGTCACATGATGGTATCATTAACCTTCATGAATTAGCGATTGATTTGCCTGATTTTATTCATTCCATTCATACTCATCCCGATTTGATCTGCATTTGTGGGCACAAGGTTTTGTTTAATGAGTTGGACCGTGTTCTATTGGTTGATTCTCCAAGTGCCCAATTACTTTCCTATGACACAACTTTTCAACTCGGTGATTTCTATGTGTCTGTCTTGTCATTTCGCCATGTTCTTTTTAAAGAGTGTCCCGCCATACCAGTAGGGTTTGTCTTACATGAACGAAAGTATCAGTCTGTTCATGATCAGTTTTTTGATGTGTGTTGTAAGTTAGCACCTGGCTTGAAGAGTACTACAAACCCAATCGTGACTGATGAAGAGCAGGGTATTGTTAATACCATAGCTTCACACCTACAATCCTCTACAAATCTGCCGTGTTGGAATCATGTTTTTTGTGATGCAATGCGCTGGCTTCGAGCGCATGGTGCTCCTTAAAAGGATGTGGGTATCTATTTGTCAGATGTCAAGGACCTTTTTCACCTACCATCACAAGTAGAGTATCAAGCTGAGCTTTTGCACATGGCCCAAAAATGGAGTGCAGCATTTTATCAATACTACTGTAACCACATTGCCCCAGACATCACATCTATTGCACGGTGGGCAATCGAGCCACTTGGAGTATATAGCCCATTTAGTGGTGTAACAAACAACCAGGCTGAGGGTTTGAATTATGTCTTAAAGCAACTTGTGGAATGGCGTGAAGTTCCTATTGATTGCATGGCTTTAGCCCTTTACAATCTTCAAGGGTACTACAAAATAGAAATTTCACGTGGCAAACGGAATTTAGTGAATTACAATCTTCATTCAAGATTTTCATCAATTGCTGCTATGGAAGCAGAGCTACCTTTCAATTCAGATCAGCAAATTTACCACCCTAAAGAAATTGTTCAGCGTATTAAGGGAAAATGTACCATGGCTAATGTTGGTGTAAGTGAATCAATGAGTGATAAGAAAGAGGATAGATGCTTAGAGCAATTAACCCAGAAAGAACGAGCAAGATGTGTAGTTGAACAACATAAAATCAGTTTAGATTCTAATTTGCGAACATTCACTGTCATGGGGACAAACAAGCCTCATGTTGTAACATTGTATCCTAAAGAATCATGTTCATGTGCTTCATCTACTTCATGTTACCATATTTTGGCTGCAAAATTAAGTATTGGCGTGACCTGTGAAGCTGTTCCCAAGACAAAACTGAGCTTAACACAACTGAGAAAAAACTCCCGTAGCTCCAAAGAGAAAAAGTCTGGAAGGAAGAGGCCTAGACCAGGAGACTATGAAGTTTGTCCTGCTCCAGATGCTTTAGGAAGTGAGTTACAGGCACAAACATGAATGTTTTAATATTGTCAAGAATTCTTAATTCCATGCAGAAAATATTTTTCATGGGTGGGTTAGTAGTAATTAACATATTTGTGGTGTGTTGGGACCTCTGTGAGCATGCCCTATACTATGAATACCCATTAGTAGTACCAGTGTGTTGGCATTGCACTCAGTAGACTGTTGTACTGGGAAAATGCATATACATTTTTTAAATCGTATTATGACTAACAACTAGCATTTCTTAGTTTTCATTGTTGTGTAGGACTTAACTTATTTCTTGTCACTAGTAGAAGTTGTAAACAACATAGCAAGTTCTGTACTGTAGGACAAGTACTATTTCCCAGACGGTGCAGACAAACATAATTTATGGGTGCATCCCTGGTTAAAAAATAATTACTCAAATACACTGAAACCTGTACATCATATCATGGACCAACCAGCAGTGATTATTAAGGTGTACTGATTTTCCAGGTCAGTTAACATGCTAAGGAATACAGCTATACTCTGACACTTATATGTGACCCGCTGGGCAAAAACCCACTGTTTTCGCAAAATTCTGATTTGTCATAAAATTTATTAAAAAGATGTGTGCCACATGAAAATTTTACGCACATTTTAATTGCTTTGATTTGGAGTGAAGTAATGCTCATATCAGCAAAACCTATGCACCACTGGGCTATAAGGAGTAAGTAGATTTTTGTTTCATGCTTGTACAGTAAATTAAACATGAGTTACAGGTGTTTATTTATGATGTGGCAAAAATAGTGGGTATTGTAATTTCTTACCTTGATGGATGTGGCAGTTTACATTGAGCTAAGTCCCATCTTTGTAGCTTTTAGTTGTAAGATATGATCGATTATTTAGGCGCCTGTAATATATTTGCTGTATTGTCACTGTACATAATTTTATTAAGATTCTTAATTGCTATTCCAGCTGTCTACCGCTGTAACTATAAGGTTATCCATCATAAGGGACTGAAACTTTGGTATTCCACTCCTTTCTTACCATAGATAACAGAGAAGCAATAAAAAGGATTTCGAGGAATGTGCTAAGTGGTGGGTGTTCATTCAGCCGGTTATATATTTCATGCAAATGAGGACAAAACCGGCTTCTGAATGCAAAACTTTTGTAAAGAAATACTATATTACAGAAATCTGTTAAAGGAAGGGGGATAATGAATTATAAAATATTTTATGAATTGGAATTGCAGTAAGTTTCCCTGTGCATTTATAAATAACACATTTGAGCTATCAATACACAGCAACCACCGGACGACTAGTTTTAGAAATACATGTAGCACAGCATCAACTTCTTTATCTTAGAATGCGAACATGATTTGTGCATATGATCTGGGAACACATTTCACTTAGAATGCATTTTACTTTTTCAGATGCTACAGAAGAGCACTCCTGTGATGCAAAGCAATCAATTCCTGGTGACCAATGCATGTCACAATGTCATGATAAAGGTTGTTAAAAATGTTTATAAAGTTTGTATAGAAGTAACATGGATTGTATTAATAGGTGAAGCTGATGGAAGTGTGGAATCTACCTGTTCAGATGAGGAGAATTATGGTAAGTGATTAAATTATCTGTATAACGTCTAATGCTCTAAAGCAGGCCATCAACAAGATGATACAAAGGAGACCAGTTCAACACGTATTTGCAATTGTAAATCTGATTGCACTAACAAAAAATGTCGATGCTTGAAGTATGGTTTACCATGTACAGATCATTGTCACAGTGGCATGAAATGCAAGAATAAAGGTATGTATAACAAAATTTACTTGGAAAAAAACAATACAGATTTACATTTATTAGCTGGTAAACAGTATAGATGTGATGATAATGTTAAAGATGATACGTTGTTAAGGAATAACGTAATGGTATAGTAACACTAAAACATGTGCTTACATAATTATAAAACCCTATTAAGTACTGAGTTTATCATCATTGTGTTTAGAATTACCGGACTGGGAGTGTTTTGACCAGTATTTAGAAGATATGTGGAGTGAAGAAAAGCCAGTAATCATATCACAAGAGGTAGAGGACATTATTGCCAGCAAATCATTTTCTGCCAAACCAATTGGGCCTATTGGTGCACACATTCCCGATGGGTTTATTCAGGTAATACCACAGTCGTTCGCTAGTTCATATGTCATCAACTCACATGAGGATGCTGCCAAGCTCCAAAAAGTGTTATCTGATCACAAGCAGCCACAGCCAAGCATACTTGTATACCCTTATGAAACTATTGCCAATGGAGATTCTGTGATTACAAAACTACTGATGGACCACTTTGGACACCGCTTCAATTTTGGTACATAATTAATACATAATTTTTGTAGTAACTGAGTACACATAAACAAATCACCAACATTATGATGTGTGTATCAGAAATGCTAAATCCCAAAGGTTTTACATTTCGTGCCAAATAAATTTTACTGAAAACATCCTGATGCAAGCCTTTTATTGATGCATTTGATAATAACCATTCACAAGGGACTTATTATTGCATTGTTATAGGTCTTGTAGTTATATCAGGCTTCTCCATTAATAAAAGACCTCCAAAGCACCTTTACAAATTACAAAAGAAGCTGAATCATGTTGATAACAGATTTTGTAACTACATCATATGTTACAGTAACACTCAGGGATGTGCCCAGGTGTAGAATAGTGGTAACTACAAGAAACAAAGTTAACCCTTAAAGGCACTTGGGAAATGTATGTTTGCACAATACAGTCATACACGGCAACATTAAGCACAGATAGAATAACCCGATCAACCTAAAAAATCTACATATCAATCGAAAGTCTATTCACTGGGTTGCTTGGGGAGCTTTAATGAACATTTTAACTACAGAGGCTTACTTATTATGAAGCGATGAATGACGATGATTATGTTTTCTATTATTCAATGTTTTCACCATGTGTACAATTTACTATAGATAGTGGGTTTAATCACATGAGTTCTATACAGCTCGATCTGAATTTCATGGCTAATTGAATGAAACTTATCTCAAATTGATAGGAGCACCATCATTGAGTTATAAATCATCTAATGTAAAGTATTTTGTTCATTGAAATATTGTTTACATGGCGAGTTTGCTTTAGCGTGAGGGTAAATCCCTAGGTATCATTATAAACTTTATTACATCACAAATAGACATAGAAAGTATGCTTTGAAGGTTTACAGCCATGCATGTTTGGGCTTATGGATATACCTTTAAGGAATCAGTGCAGAGGGTGTGATAGTGGTAGCTAATTTATTTGAGTCCCAACCACCACCTAGTACTGTGTACACATCCTTAGTACTGCATATTAAAACACAATTCACAAAAAAATTGACCAGAAACGAGCCCTACAATACTTTCACAGTGTTTGTACTAGCAGTTTAATCAAACCAAAACCAGGGGCGTAGGGAAGGGGGGTTCTGGGGGGTTCAGGAACCCCCCCTGTAAAATTTAGACTTCTGCAAGCAGCATCCTAACACACCATTTAGTATGGTAGGACAAAATGAGTGAGCAATATAGTGTAATGGCACAGCACAACAATTGATATAACTTACATTCATCTCTCAGGGAAGGATTCACAGGGGTAACATGAGCCCTCTTCAAAACTTGTTAAAAAGATCAATATACTCTAATAGAGTAGTCAGGTATACTCTAATAGAACATGCATGTAAACATCCATGTCCATATGAAGTTTTTCATATATTCCAACATTAAATCCAAAACTTAGCATGACCTTATACTGCTATAGCTTTGGTGTGCAGTGTTTAAAGATATAGAGCTCCAGTAATTTATCACTTGTGTTATGCAAGATGAATTCATGCTATGCATATTTGTATAGTTATATTGTTTTGATTGTCATTTGTATCAGTGGATTCATGGCTCCTATACCACAGTGAGATATAACCATCACTTACAGATTACTATATGTGTCTCTATGTGTTATGCTGTCTGTTTCCACTAGGTGACTTTATCTAGTACTACCTTCATCCCAGGGGCACTTAATGCATCATAATTAATGTACTTTTTGCATAAAATATAGCAATTTGCTGAGTTTTGATTTATTAAAATATTGAAAGTCTCTCAGCAACTGGGGGCTGCACCCCCAGACCCCTGCTTCTACTAACTCAATGCTGGTGCTGGAACCCCCCTTCAAAAAATCCTGGCTACGCCCCTGAAAACTGTTCTGATGAATGACTATTACGGTAACCTTTAAACAAGGTTCATGCAGCAAGTTTCTAAAGAATGGCAGGAAAGTGCCAACGATAAATTGTGAGCCTTTCCAGTCTGTTATGCAGAATAGTCATGTCCATGCCTAAAATATGCTGCCCTCTTTTTGATATATTTTAAGAGACTGTGAAATGTCCGCAACTATCAAGCTATACGGCATGATAATAATTGTATGAAAGTTTATATGTTCTTACGACAAGTAAAAAATATTTACAGTATGATGTAATTGTTGTTACAGAAAGCTATGCTTTTGATTCAAACAGTACAGGGGGCACTCAAGAAGGTATATTATAACAGTGCATTTACACAATAGATACATTCTACCTGTAATCTATATGGATACGTTGTCAATTAAAAATTATCAATTCTGTACACAAGTGACATTAAGTAGAGGCAAAAATATAAAAGATGACAACGAACTTCATTATGCGAGTATTTCTTCTTTATTTTATGGCAAAACACTTTTATAGGCTATCATTAAGTAGTATGCACATCCCATTCACAATGTACAAGCAGTTTGTGTTAGTTGGTTAATCAAGTTTCCTTCATGGTATGTGAGAATTGTAATATTGTGTCACAGGCAATGACAGAACAGCTGCTAAAGTTCCTAGATGCTCTTTTGGTCAAAGAAATGAAGCTGCTTTTCATCTGGTTAAGAGCCTCAATGCTATGAAAAAGAAGTTAGATTGTGCCAAACGAAAATTCTATCCACCCTCCTATTGCTGTTGATGATCTTCCAAATGAAATAACCACTAATGTTACAACTTGGATTGAAAAGTTTAACCTTCTCACATCAGATAAGGAGGTATTGCAATCCCCCACTCACTGGCTTAACTCCTCTATCATAGACGTTTCACAGAGATTATTGGCTGAACAATTTCAGTACTTGGATGGGTTCCAAAGTGTAGGATGCAGCTATACAATAATGTCTTTTGCGGTTCATGACAAATTTATCCAGATACTTCATGACAGTGTGAAAAATCACTGGCTTACAATTTCAACAATTGAAACAAAAGAACCAAACGTTTTTGTTTACGACAGTCTATACTGGCAATTGTCAGAAAATGTCCAGCATCAAATAGCATGCATTATGAAGACCCAATTCAGACAGATTAATGTCCACTTTGTGGATATTCAACGGCAAAGTGGAACAAGTGATTGCGGCTTATTTTCTATTGCATTTGCTACCTCATTATGCTTTGGCAAGCAACCAGAGTTGATCTTTTATAACCAACCATTAATGAGACAACACTTGATAAAATGTTTTGAGGTAGAAAGAATTGAGGAGTTTCCGATAACACACACTCGAAGATTAAAAGCAACAAAGGTTACAAATACACAATCAATTAAAGTTTACTGTTTTTGCCGAATGCCAGAAATCAGTGAGGCGTCAATGGTCGAATGTTCCGAGTGCCAGGAGTGGTACCATGCAAATATATGTATTCAAGTACCCAAAGAAGCGTGGCAGCATAAGATGGTTTGGCTGTGCACTGATGGTCGACCAGTGGCTGATAACTGACATACTTGTTACATGTCCTCTCATGAATTGTGATCATTCATTTTAATCTTGTATCTTTATATAATCATCAATAATTATAATGGCTCGAAATATAAGCACATTTTCATACACCACTGGGGGACTGCTGCATAGCTATTTACACTGACCGTGTAATTAATTCTTAGTCAATGGTGAACATATAGACATAGTTTGACATACTGTTAATCTGGAAGAAATAGCTATAACCAAAGTGACCATAAGAACTGACGATGCAGCGATTAAAGTACCCTTATAATCTGACCTTTCACGGGAGAGAGATATCGTTTCATAAAGCACAATGGTCTCTAAATCAGGAAAGTGCTAAAATCTGACAAAATTTGTAACAGCAACGGCTAATCCCACAATTAAAACTTCGTTACTATGACAATATATGAATCCACAATTGACCTTTTAAGCATATGCATGGTTGATTATACCCAGTGCCCAATGGCGGATCCAGGATGGGGCATTTAGGGCAAATGCCCCCCCCAGTGACCTTGTGGAGGAGCCATAGCTACTTCTACAACTTTATCACTGTGAAAAAAGAGGGATATAAGATGGTATTTCCAGTGGCTTATTGAATACAAAAAAGCTTGGTATAACCTGTATTATACTAACAATCTCATGTAAGACTTCAGTTAATGTGTTAAATATACTGAAACCATATATATGATGGTATAGTGTGGGCATTATACTAGATATAAGCTATTTAAGGTAATGTGGTTAATAAACTGAAACCATAGATGCAATAGTATAGTATGGATTATACTAAAGTATAAAATGAGTATAATACAGGATTTATATTAAGGCTTATTTGTATTCAATAAGCCACTGGAAATACCATATTATATCCCTCTTTTTGCACAGTGTATGTCAGGCCAAGATCAGCTTATATAACTCATGAAAATATGCACATTTATTAGCATTTATTACAAATTCACCTGAAACCAAAGCGAACCAAACTCAAACTAGCTATGAAATTGTCACCCTACACCTTCGTGCGTACTAAGCGCCTCTAAAATAATTATCGTGTTGCTGTTGTTTAAGACATTCAGAGCTATTTAAACAGTTTTTAAGACTTCACAAAGGCAAAAATGGTAAAAATCAACAGTGAGATACTACTAAGAGGTGCATTATTTGCTGCACAAAAATGCAGCAACTAACAACAGAATCTGACTCTTCCTAACCACCTACAACTTGGCCTGTTTGTGCCCCTCCCCTTGCCAGGTCCTGGATCCGCCCCTGGTTCCGGCGTATGCTATCTATGCTTTAAGTTATTTGTACGTGAGATTGATAACCCGTGAAGTGCCGTCATTTATGATTCAAATAGTTAGCTAACACCTTCAGCACTTCCGTAAAAATAAATACGAGCCTCCAAGACCTGCACTACTGCAACCATAGGTAATACATGAACATGAAATATTCGTGTATTAGCTATCCATAGAGCTATCTATGCTGCAATCATAGCCTCCGAAACTGGACAGCTTAAACTGGACTGGCACCACTAGGCGTAGGCAGACCAATACTCATTTTTTTTCTTTTTTATGTGGCCAAAGGTCACAATAGTGGTCTGGGTACGCGAGACTAGCTTAGGGCACCACAAATCCCACAACGAATTGCATATCTAGACAGCTTCTTATCATAAAACTGTGTGGAGCCTCGATCCATTCCATTCACCTATTGATGGCAGTTTCAACCTGTTACCATGGAGATTGTGTAGCGCCTTCTTGATCTACAGACGCTGCGGTCACGTAGTTATGTTTCAGCATTATTAAACCAGGTGTATACTGGTAGTGTATTCGAAAGTGTTCCGTTCCGCAAATTAGTCCATGATTCCGTTCCGTTCCGTATAATAGTCCCCACCACCTGCATTTCTTTTATTCAAAGGAAATGCTATTCGCTGAGATCATGGCGACCTTCATTTCTTTAACCCAAAAGATAGAGCATTTGCTGAGATCATGGCGACCTGCATTTCTTTAACACAAAAGATAGAACATTTGCTGAGATCATGGCGACCTACATTTCTTTAACCCAAAAGATAGAGCATTTGCTGAGATCATGGCTACCTGCATTTCTTTAGCCCAAAAGATAGAGCATTCGCTGAGATCATGGTGACCTGCATTTATATATAGCTATAGCTGATTGTATCCCATCATTCACATACCATGATGCATGCAGACACAACCTATATGAATTTCTCATGATGCCATGCATGATTATATGTTTTCAGCCTATAGCTATAGCACTATAAATTATATATATGTATATATATATAGCTACAAAGCATGTAGTTATACTATTAGCCACTTCTATAGTTATATAATAAAGTATTCAAGTCTGCTCTCAGCTTTGCATATATAATCATCACTCTGGAATACATTTAACTTAGGGCTACACATAACAAATTAACTTATACAATTAATATCATTAATGTACTTGATGATTTGAGGTTTTTATAGCCTTAAGAACCATCTGATCATTTCAACACTATATGAACAATTATAAATTTACCACATACTGCACAAGATTTGGAAACTGCCATAGGTTAAAATATTAATTCTGCATCACCTTCCTCCATACATCAGCACTTTTAATGTCAGATTATGGAATCATAGAAACACATTAATTTTAAGCTGCACTTTAAAGAATTCTCAACCAATTAACAGATACAGCAGTGTTAGTGAAATGTTATCAACTTTACAGTGGGACAGCTTGAAGAAGAGACGAGATATTCGGTCTCTATGTGTTCTTTATAAAATCTTAAAAGGTTTATTGGACATTTCACTCCCAGAATGCATGATTAATAACTCTCTTATCACTAGAGGTCACAACAAAAGATTTATTACAATATCTTCAACAGTTAATAGCTACAAGTTCATCTCCACGAGTAATCCCTCAGTGGAATGCTTTACCAAGTGTCACTGTCATTGCACCAACTCTACAACAGTTCTCTACACTTGTACACCAGTGATCTCTTCTATACATAATTACTTATACTTAATTAATTTACTTACTTACTTACTTACTTACATTCTAATTTAATTTGTAACTAATCATTGTACTATGCTCATGCATATGAATCTTACAATTATAATGATAATTTCTGAATTTCCTGGTCGTCTCTGTTATCAATGCTCAGCCCTCCCACAATTAACTTAAATTAATGTAATACTAAACACACCACCATCCATTAGCAGAGGCCAAGGGCAATCAATGCACGGCTTCTCCATTGAAAATATGTTCAAACAAAATGAATTTTGGCTGGCCATGGCCTAATGCTGAAATTAGTCAGAAAGTGGTCAATGGCGTATACTGTTATTGTTATGTTGCATGTATATTGGAGTCTTGCAATTATTATATTATAACTATAGCTATTCATCATGTTTATACAGCTGCACAATTGGTATAGACCTCTGTTAAAAAAATGTTTCTAAATTAATAAAATTTACAACAAATCATGAATCAGACAAATAACACTGAAGCTACAGACAAGATACAATAAACAAGAGTAAAGTAATAAATGACAAACATGCATGTGCAGTAGTCTATAGCTTACAGCAACCAAATTTAAAGTTAAAAATTACATCAAATCATAAATCAGAAAAGATAGTGAACAATGAGTTATAAGTATATGTTGACTAGAAGTAAAAATACACGCACGTACACTAGTCTATAGTCTACAGTAACCGAACCTCTCCCTTCTCTACTGACTTCTTCAGTTGCTTTATTGTTTCATTATGTTCTGGACCATATCCATCGAAAGAACAACATGTCCCCTCTTACTGTATGCAACAATTGTGCCCTTGTACCACTTAGTAGTTTGATAACTTTCCCCTTCTTCTCCTTCATAAAATTCTACATTTACTCTGCATCCAATTGCTTTGGTTCCCTTAGGAACTGAACTTAATGAGGCTTTCTTCTCTGGAGGCTTTGCAGGGCGACGTCTTCTTTTTCTGGGATTTGCTTGATATGAAATTGTTACGTTTGCAGAAGAAGCAATTTGCATTACAGCTATTCTTCTGTCTTCCAGATAAAAATGTTCAATAAGAGGTTTCAAAGAGACTGATTTTACATTCTCTGGAGTGCTGTGTCTGTTAATTGATTCAACAGGATTATTGGTATCTGGAAGATCTTGCCAATCTTCTATAGAAATTGAACTAAATGCCACAGTTAGTTTTTTTTTAAATCTGTGGCCGACTCCACCAGTCTACCCAGGTTTGTGTATCTCCCCATTTGCTAGTGTCAACATTATTCGCTTTTAACGACTTTAAATCAGGTGGTAATTGGGAAGAAAATATTTCAAAAGACTTTAAGCCACACAACACATCAAATGCCTTCATCACAGTATCTGGTGAAGGTTCATCAGGTATCTTTTTAGCAATTGACATAAAAATGTGATATCCCTGCGAGGAAGTTGACAAATTTACCAGCTTTTCCACACGCATTGCCGAGCAAAAAAAATGCACTGAGCACCCTCGCAAAATATTTCCTATTTCCTTGCCAAAAGCTTCAACAAAAGCATTAGATTCAGCCTCGTCAAAATCTAATAAAATTTCCTTTGATCTCTTGAGATGTTGTATTCCTTGTACAAGGTTTTAATATTGCACTCTAATTTAGACAAGGCTTTCCCTATAGATGCACCATCTTGACGATTTAGTAGCACCCTGCCACAAGCCATGTACTGCTGCAACACGGTGTTCTTACACACAACATTCAAAAGGTAAGGAAAATGGTGGCACCCTGTATAGTCAATATCTACAAATAAAACGTCTACTTTTGCCCAATGGTATGCTTGAAATGGGGCTTGAAACCAAGCAAATTGTCTATCTCTTCCGAATGAGTAAGTGTCATCACCATCAAGTTGGTACTTACCAACCATGTCATCAATTCCTTGTATATCAGATGCATTACTCTGGTCTACTCGTTCTTTAATTGATGGAAAAGATGCAATTAGCAATTATTGTAAAAGGATTTACTTTTTCATGATCAACCTTGTCTACATCACGCCTACTCTTTTTCACAGCAGCTCGTATTCTGCCAATGTGAGATGCAGCCAATGACACCTGCATTGGTCTGTAGTCCATTCCAGCACCTTTTTGTATTTCTTTAGGTGTTAGCTGGATGTTTCGTTTTGTTGCATCAACAATATCACTAATCATTTTCGGGGGAAGTTTCCATTCTGATGGTGGCAGGTGATTATGTAAGTCACCTGCAGTAGTGCTTTCTGCATTTATCACCACAAACCAATGTCTCCCATCCTCTTTGGGATCTAGTGGGTAAAAGTATGCAATATAGCAACTACAAGGACCAGTTTGCTAAAGACCCATTTTTGGGTGTGCTTTGCATCTGTTCACCCTTTGTTTGGTGGACACTGTATAAGTACAATCATCTGCTCCACACATTTTCACACCAGAACAGTATGATCGATTGCACATAAGATTCATTGTGACCCCATCAATCACAGCTGACATTTCTTTAATACCAGCTTGAGTGCGTGATAACTGAATGGATTCAAGGAGATAATGTGGATCTTTTGTTGCACATGGAAGAGAAAAGCAATCCTTGAAAAATATGCACGTATCATTTTCACGTTCAAAACCAATCAATTTCAAGTCATCCACAGTTCCTTCTTCTTGGCATTCTTCCAATGCAGCTACTATACGTGGTTTCAGTTGCTTACCATGATTTTGATTGCATCTTTTAGAAACTCTTTGTGTGACACCTAGAATTCTATCAATAAAGCAAGCATGTGGATCTAGTGACATAATTGCTCCTGGAATTTGCAAAAACTCATTTCCTGCAGAAGACAGAATATATTTCTGTGCACTTCGTAGTGGTTTTCAAATGGTCTGAATGTAAAGTTCAAATCAATCAAACAGAGATGTACTGCTACATACAATACTTTGTGCCAAGCAGATTGTGACATTGCTGTGCCATTAATAGATATGCCGGACCCCCAACAAGTGTCTTCGCTATCAAATATATCTGTTAAAACCACAAATGTATGAATGTACTTCTCATTGTTGGCAAGCAAAACAGATATCAGTAGGGTTTTGGTCACACCTGCAAAACCAGTTGTACATAGCTGTTTGATAGTATTCAGCAACACTAACAAGAAATCTTTAATGTCTATGCTAACTTCACAAATTTCTTCAGTATGTTCACATACCATGCACAGAGGACTATTAGCCAGAAAGCAAGTTGGTGGATTGTTATCATTGACACCGCCATAAAAGTAAGCAAGAGCTCGAGATAAGCATTTCCCATTATAAATCGAATAAATGAACCACCAAGCTTTGGTGTATGTATCAAGAATGCTCAACTTCACTGCTTTAAATGCCGGATCTTCTCCTTTAGGACCCAGTGAAGATTTCAACCACTGACCCAAATGCTTATCATCAATGTATTCATTGAAAAGTAGCAATCCTTTCGCTGTACTATTTAGCTTTCTACCTGCACGACCTACTTCTTGCAAGAACACACCCAGATTACGGGGGCAGCCAATTCTAATAATCTGACTGACATTAGGATTATCAACTCCTAGTTCATAAGATTCAGTTGCTACTAACACTGATATTTCACCATGTAAAAACTTTATGTCTGCCATTTTTTGGTCATCTATCTGCATTTCTCCAGTATACTTACCCACTTTAATATTGCTTTGGCCTAAAATACTAGCAACTTCCTCAACATCCTAAACAAAATCTAAGTAGGGCACTGATGAGTGACCTTCAAACAATGAGCTAATCCTACTCATGCTGTCTGCCCACATAGATGTATATACACTAGCTGAAATATCATTGCTCAAAATGGATATATCATCGTTATTTTCTTTGTCGCTATCAGGATCATCCACCATGCCTTCTCCTAAGCTGTTTAGCTTTCGGCGCCTGTAGTGTTGCATACGTATATAGCTGCAAATTGTCTCGGTGTACTCCTTTAGTTAGTACAAGACACAGATCGCTTCTTAAATACTCTCGCTTTAGAGTATTCACCTATGAGCTTGTTAATGTTGCAGACATTGCAACAAGTGGGCACAGAAGTTTGCGTAATTGCTTCATTTCATCAAAAGCTGGGCAATAATCTGGCATGCAGTCAAAGATTTTATGGGCTTCATCTATAATTACCATAGAAATCTTGTCCTGAATTTCAGGCAACAAATGGGATTGACCACTTGACCCTGAGAAAGAGTCATTACTCGGTGCACCGAATAGATACTCAGGAGTACAAAATGCCAGAGTAGGAAGATTGGAACTGTAAAACACACGCTTAAAGTTTGATGACCTCTTCTTTGTTTCTGCTGCCCTACCTAATGCTACAGCATCTATGCCTTTCCTTTCCAATGCTTCTACTTGGTTATTAATTATTGCCACCACTGGTTCAACAACAATACAAACTTTTCCAGGATTAAACTTTTCCAGAAAATAAAACACAATGACTTTCCCGAGCCAGTTGGTTGAACTAATATTACATCCCTTCCTTGCTGAACTGCATTAATGCACTGTACTTGAAACTCTTTTAATTCTCTGACATTTAGGGCAGTCTTAATCTTTTCTATATCATCACCACTTATCACATCTGAGCAGCTAATATGTTGGGAAATCACACTTTGGTCCTGGATATCTGTAGTGGTGAAACTACTGTACTAGGATCAGAGCTGCATAATACTTGCTTACTAATAGAATCAAAACCATCCGTTGATGATTCTGAAGGAGCTACACACTCATTGTATTCCAGAGCATAATCGTTGTGGGTAGAGAGTAAAGAATCTGAAGGAGATTCTGATAAGTCAGCAGTAACACGATGACTATCTTGTGGTATTTCATTACCTTGTGTGTTAGAATTAAAGCTTGCTCCATTATTGTCCGAATGAATGGAAGATACATCACCAAATAGTGTCTGAGACCCTCCATCTTTAGCAGACACAGAGAAATTTGAGTTAGGTATAGGGATTATCTGTTCGCTTAATAAAGCAGTACTTGCAACGTTGTCTATTATTGAGTGATGTATCACAACACTATTAGCAGCCGATTGATTCTGACTCTGGCCAGGATTTATGTTACTGATATCTTTAACAAAAATTTGTGGAGATGATAATTCCAGGTAATCTTGGATGGACTGTGACACATACAAAGCACTTGGGCGTGATGAGCTATCATGCTTCCAACAGTTCTGTAATAATGAGGAAATAAATGTTGAAGCATTGTTTGGAACAACAGGTCTAATGCCTCTTCTAACAGATTCAATTAATTGCATGTTGACAGCTGGCCATGGTTCACGAATAAAGGCTACTTCATAAGCCAAGATAGAAAACGAATATATGTCTGAGGCTTTAGTTGGGTGTAAATAGCTACCTACATCACTTATCAATTCTGGTGCCAAATACCCTGGTGTCATTAGCTGTTTGAGAGAAGTTGACCAGGAAGAAAATTGATTAGCAGTTTTGTATTTGTAACAGGCATAATCAGTAATTTTAAACAAAAACTACTGTTCTGATCCTGCCACCAGTACATTGTGTGGTTTAATGTCACCATGCACTAGATCATTAGAGTGAAGGTACTGTAAACCTTCTGCAATATCACTAAGGGCCATAATTCTGTGTTCAACAGGCAAATCGTCACCATAGCCGGTGCGTCAATAAATCACCCAAGGTTCTGGGTATGTGATTATGAAGTATTGTGTGACAATATTCCATAACAATGTAACCATTTGTAGGACAAATACCAAATACCTGAACAATGTTGTCATGCTTCAGCTTAAAAAGCTGCTCATAAGCCTGGATTAATGCTGATGCCAATCGGGGAGTGTGCAACTTAAGCTGCTTAACAGCAACAGTAACACCATCTAAGGTTCCCACATACACACGACTAGTTGCACCATCACCTACTTCGTGTTGAGACATTATTATCCTCCCTTCCAAATTAAAGCTGCTAATCCAATTATGGTCTTGTTGTGGCGGTAGCGGTGGTAACGGCGCTGCCAATCGCCTTTTCTTACGAGCAGGCACTCCTTGTATGTGAACTAATGTAAAAGGGCATATGAAGATGAATAAATGTGCGTGCAAGCTCACCTTGTGACATTTTTAACTCCACATTAATTCACACCAAATCAATCGATTTTCGTGACAACTACTGCACATGCGTAAAGAAGCATGATTTTTATAAATACCTACATGTGGTTACTAGAAGGCATCATTGTAGTAATATTGTCTGTTACCGCACACCAAATGCAACCGTTTCGTCTAAAACATTTACCTTGCTAATATAGTGGCTAAATGCAAACCTTTCGTTTAAAGGATTTTCTAGTCGCGGTGATCTCAGCAATCTGAGTTCTTTTATTTAAAGGAATTCTAAACATCTGTAATTCCAGAAAGGTAATATTGTTGGATTGAAACGTTTGTGACTCTGACATGTTTACAGCCAGTCGCATACAACCTTTCCATTAAAGGCCGATTACACTGCAAGTATTCCAGCAAAAAGGATTTGTTTCGTTCAGAATGGCGTAAGTGTATTGTTTCAACGTATGAAGGTGTTTTGATCCTAAACGGTTCTACTTCGCCATGATTCCTCAGTAGCAACCAACCTTTCATTTATTTTTATTATTTATTTATTTTAATACTTTTTAATGCAGTTCAGGACTGCATTAAAGGTCAGTGGGTAATAGATACCCACTGCCAAAGAAACATACATACAATACAGAGCAATAACTAATAATTACAACTGTTAGTTACTTATAATTACAATAGATAGCTAGAGTTTGTTAAAATTGGTAGAAATTGGTGCTCTAGAGCAGCGGTGGCAAGGGCACAAAAGGTGAAATGCAGAAGCTCTCTCAGGGTTGAAGTTATTAATTTAGTAAAATGCGACCATAAGTAGTTAGTTAAACAATATTTAATTGTGTTGGTAGATAGTGAAAGATCAATGACTGGTAAGTAATTGTATAGTCTGGCTATCCTGTTAAAGTAAAAATGATGTTGTGTTACTGATGATGTCCTTGGATGATTCAGTTTTTGGTTAATCCCAGATCTGGTGTTGCCTCTTGCAAAAGTAATGTAGTTGTAGATGTTAAAATTATCAGTGGGTGACTTTAATGATTTTATTAGAAACAGTATATCTTGGAGTTCGTAGTGATACATGAGAGGCAGGAGATGCAGTTGTTCCAGTCTGAGTTTGTATGAGGATGTATAATCGTTAAGAATATATTTAGTGGCTCTTTGTTGAATGCGTTCTAGTGCAGTAATGTCTCTTATTAGTTGAGGCCTCAATTGTTGTGAACAATATAATAGTTGTGATCTGACTAGTGCTAGGTATAGACGTTTCTTTGCCTCAGCACCGTTAACCTGGAATGTTCTTCCAAGTCCTAAGGTTTGGTAAGCTTTCATACATATGTTGTTATAGTATGCTGACCAGCTGAAGTCAGATGTGAATGTTACTCCAAGATCTTTATGCCGTGCTAGACATTTAATAGGATTTCCATTGATGGTGTATGTAGAGGGGACTGTTGTAGTCGAGAAGAAACGTAAATGAATAAATTTGGATTCGTGGAAAGGTAAGTCAGTCAGGGTGCTCCAATTAGAAGCTCTGTTGATATCAGTTTGTAACTTTGCAGTATCTTCATGAGATCTAATTGCATATAGAAGTTTGGTGTCATCAGCGTATATAAAAGGAGTTGCAAATTGAATGAATTCAGGTAGGTTGTTAATGAAAATGACGAATAACAAAGGTCCTAAGACACTTCCTTGGGGCACCCCTGAATGTACATAACATAATTCTGACAGTGAATCTCCTATCTTGACACATTGATAGCGATTGTGTAGATATGCTTCAAACCACTGTCTTGCTTTACCAGTTATTCCAAAGGTTTGTAATTTGCCAAGTAAGTGGTGGTGAGAGACAGAGTCAAAAGCTTTCTTGAAATCCATGTATACTACATCCACTTCACATTTGTTAGGTTCAAAGACTTTTTCTGCAAATACTAGTAGCTGCTGTAACGTAGATCTTCTAGGAAGGAAACCAAACTGATGTTTGGTGGATTGTTCTCTGACATGATTAATTATATTATTATACACAATTCTTTCTAGAACCTTCGATAAAATACATAACAGTGAGATGGGTCTGTAGTTGCTCACAGAACTTTTGTCCCCAGATTTGTACACAGGAACCACACAATGAGTGCGCCAGTCAAGAGGAATAAAACTGCATGATATACTCATGTGAAAAAGATGGCAAATTATATGAAGTAGTGGCCCTGCACGGTGTTTGAAGATTTTTGGGCTAAAGCTGTCAATGCCACAAGCTTTGGTTTCGTCAAGAGATATAAGTAAGTCAAGGACGTCAGAATCAGAAAACAGAATATCTTGAACATGAGGAGTGACACTGCTTGATTGTAAGTCAGATACAGATGATGTTGAACCTGTAAATGTAGAAAAAACTGAGTGGAAATAATTGTTAAATAGTTGAGCTTTTTCCAAGTCAGTGGATGCTGATTCATTTATGTGGTACATTTTAGCAGGAAAGCTTTCTCGCCCTTTGATACTTGATATATATTTTAAAATTTTGTTACTATTACTGTGAGCATAATTTAAAGCTAGATTTGTTTCATAATCATGCTTTGCTTCAGTTATCATCTGTTGTAATTCCCTTTGTAGATCCTCCACTTTAAGTCTTTTCCTTTCTGTAGGATGTCTCACAAGTTGTCTCTTAGCAGTGCGGAGGCACTTGATTTTGTGACGGATTGTTGGATTAAACCACTTGGGATGATTTGATTCTTTAATAGAGATCTTAGGAACATATAGATTTAAAGCACTATTTATGGCAGTTTTCAGGTATAGCCAGATAAACTCGACATTTTTAGAATTCAATGCTAAGGTAAAGTCATATTCTGTAAGGAATTGGTTCATGTCCTCCCAGTTAATATAACTTTATTGTAATCTAATCTTTGTATACGTATTTTTGTAGGTTTGCTGAGGACATGGTTAATGAGAAATTTTATCAAATAATGGTCAGATGAGAGGTTGGGTGGTAGGTTTGTGCAGGTTTCAATATGTTGAAGGCCACTAATATTAGACAAGGCTATGTCTAGGGTGTTCCCAGCGCGATGCGTGGGGCCAGTTATGCATTGAATCAAATTGAGTCAAAATACTACTTCTGCGAAATCATCAGCTGTGGGGGAACTACCACTGTAGATACTCCAGTCTATGTAAGGAAAATTTAAATCTCCCATGTTTTGGGTACTATCGAATGAATTGAGTTATGCCATGAGTGAGGTATTATATTGATCAGAACAGTTAGGTGGACGATATATCAGACACACGAGCAAATTTGGGTCTATCTCAGCAGAGACTATTTCTAAATCATTTGGAGAGGACAACTGCGTTACTGTGAGGAAAGATTTGAAAGCTAATAATACACCACCACCTCTACTATCTCGATCTTTTCTTAAAACAGTGTAGCAAGAGGGAAATATTTCATTAGTAAAAATGTTAGTTGAGAGCCAAGTTTCAGTTACTCCAATTATGTCAAAAGATTGAGAGTACACATACGATTGAAAAGCATTAATTTGTTTATTTAAACTACGTGCGTTCCATAGGAGAACTTTGAGATTACTGCTGCCACTTCTAGTATCTGATTCATTGAAATTGATTGTGTGATCATGTGTGTAATTTGTAGAATCATGAACTTGTCTGTTAGGTAGTCAGTTTGATGATGAATCCATTTGAGTGGGAGAATCATGGTCAGCAGTAACTTTGTTGTGGGTAGCATCTATTCATCTCTATCTTGTTGAGACCGAGACGGGACAAATACTGAATCGATAACTTGACCATGTAACTTATTTCATATGTAGATCTTGTTGTTATGCATTTTGATATGTTTGCGTTCAATTCCCTTGTCAATTTGTTGCCGTCTTACTTTAAGAAGAAGTGACTCTACAAGTCTTTCTTCCTTGGACATGTCAGGCTTAACTCTTATGTCTTTAGGCAATGCACTGGCCTTAGATAACAAAAGTGAAGAGTCAACAGCTCAATTGAATCTAACTAGTATTGGTCGAGGTTTCTAGGAATTGTCACGGTACTTTCCCAGTCGCAGAAGGTCACGTATAGATAAAGGATTTATGTTAGTCTTAGCCTCAGTAACAATAGTGGTAACTTTGTGTAAGTCATGATTTAGTCTCTCATGCCTAGGTATTCCCTTATCACACTCATCAGTGCCATATACTACCACATTAAACTTACGATCTCCTCTGCTGGATGGACTTGTCTTTGTGATAGTAGGTAGTTGAGTTTGCTTACCAGCTGCAGTTGAAATTGTCTGAGATTCTTGTAGTGGTCGTTGTTGAGGAGTTGAAGATGGTGACTTTGGGGCTTGTTGATCGGATGCCATAGATTTGAGTGAGACCACCTCCTTGGATAAAACATCCACCATACTCTTCAACTCCTGCAGTTGCTTGTCCTGTGAGGCCAAGCGACAATGGGGACAGTAAAAAGGCTCATCACTTTCCTCAAATATTTTGAATAGAACTTGAGATAGGCCAGCACACTGGCGGTGTATCCAGGAGTTACAAGTACTTTCACAAAATATTGCTTCTTGGCCTTCAGTGTTTTCAGTAGCATCTAAAATAGGGTCAAGGCAGACTGGGCAAATTGTTGAATTTTTCCCAGGGGAACTCAGTTGTGGTCTCTTTCTTTTGTGGGGTCGTTGAGGTGTCGTCATGGTGACAAAAATTCACAACTGAAAATGTTACAACGAAACACAGTACAGGTGATAGATTGATTTCTCGCCTTTTATGGTACCGTTTTACCAATCCTGGCGAGGTTTGACACCACGGTACGAGGTGAGTCGCTTAGTTGTGGGCGTTAATTGGGGTGAAGAGGATCCCAGAGTGTACCCAGTAGCCAGCAGACGACGTAAAATCACACTACCAGTCCGAAATGTCTAGGTCTTGTTGGGGGCGATGATAGAGTAGCAATGAACAGTCGTCGTGTAGCAGACGAATCTCTTACGCAACCGCCATTTTTATTCTCATTTAAAGAACTTTAGTTGCGAGAGTCATAGCAGAAAGCGTTTGTTTTGTTTAAAGCAATGGTAAGTGTGTATGATTACATTATGTGTAAGGGCTTTCAATTAAACGTTTTTGTTTCGCCATGATTCCACTGTATGTGCATACTTTAAATAAAACGTTTGTTTTTCGCAATGATTCCACCCTTACAAATTTCCTTTTAACTAAACTATTTGCTACAATATTTTCTTTGTTATATATATTCCCGACGAAATAATAGAGACAGCATCACTAACATCCTTGAAAACTTGCAATGGCCTACACTACAAGAACGTCGCAAATCAGCTAGTCTAAGACTAATTTTACTATCTAAAGTACATGATTTATTAATTATACCAAACTGTTACCTCTCATTTAAATCTACTGTATTACGGACCCGACACTCACACAACTTTAAACTAGTACCTTACCAACCAAGAATTGATGTATATAAATATTCCTTCCTCCCAAGAACTGTACCAGAATGGAATAGATTAGATTATTGAGACTGTGTTGAAGAATTTACGCAAAAATTAGCCCCTTCTATGTACATAGTTAAGTAACTTATCGTAATTGTATATATTTTTATAGTTTATTATTGTAATTGTACATACAGTATGTATATAATTAAGTAACTTGTCGTAATTATACATACTTATATAGTTAAGTAATTAATTGAAATTGTACACATGTAATTGCACATCAGCATTATACCCCTGGAGGATCCTGCTGATTAACAATAAATAATAATAAACAACACAAAACGTGCCCTTAGGCAGTAACATTAAAAGGTGCTGTTTGTGCATCTAACTAGCTAAAACTTACACACTGCTGTTTATGCAGCTTATAGAAACTATAAACCTATTGTAAAACTAACTAATCTTCACTTCCAGACAGCATGCTGAGAGCCAACTTCAATTTCCTAGCACACGGAAGCTCTCCACACTCGAGTCCCTTAGTTGGCAATACTTCTTTCCAGATACATTATTCTCGGCCGGTCCTCCTGTTGATGGTCAGCAACTTCAGACTTGGCTTGTACTCCAATATGTTCGAGACGTCACGTGCCCACAACATGTAACAAATAAACAAACCATTCATCAAGTAAATATACATCAACAATTCACAGTTTGTGCTAACTTGACACATGTATAACATGACCACTCAAATTTAGCAGCTGCTGCCTTGTAATATGTCTCAACCATAGATAGTATGTTTTTATTATTATTATTATTTTTATTATTATTATTAGCACTTTACAGTGACCAGCACTGAAGGTCTGACAGCAACATGTGCTACAGCCTTAGGATTACCTAACCTAATTTCAGGGACTTAGACCTAATGACTTAACTTACTGACTGACTGAAAAGGTGTAACAGAAAAGGGGCCAAAGTAAAGAAAAAAATCCCTCCAACCCTCAAGATTCGAACTGCAGGTCACCCAATGTCTAGTCGGGACCACACCCAGTCTTCCTCCAGGAGGGATGGATTTTCTTCCTTAAACCTAAAGTATTTATTATTAGCACTTTACAGTGACCAGCACTGAAGGTCTGACAGCAACATGTGCTGCAGCCTTAGGATTACCTAACCTAATTTCAGGGACTTGAATACTGATCTATTTACAGCTAGACTCCAATCATATTATTGTACCCAATGTATTTGTTTATGTGATTCCTGAGCACACCAGCAGGGCTGACTGCTCAGTAAACAATAATAATAATAATAATAATAATACTATCTGTGTCTCAACCTAGTCTCGCGTGGCCAGACCACTATTTTCATCGGGGTGGAATCTCTAATCGATAAGCGCCACCCCGAAGAAAATAGTGATCTGGCCACGCGAGACTAGCCTCAACCGACCATTGAACAGTCCTCCGCCATTTCACTCGCGCCATTTCAACCATGCATCACGTGCACAATTGATCACGTGATGCAATAGATATGCTTTTCAATGGTTCAGCAGTAATGTGATGTGACCCTCAGGAGTAGTACAGAGGAGCGCCAGTGGGCAAGTAGCTACTGGAGAGTTCCAGAGCTGTAGGATTTGGTGTGATTTTTAATTTTAAAAAATTTTGCCTCTGAAAGGGGGGTTCGTCCGAACCATCCGAACCCCCCTGCCTACGCCCTTGTATGAAGAGGGGCGTTTTCTTTCCAGCTATAAGTCATTAAGTCTAAGTCCTTGAAATTAGGTTAGGTAATCCTAAGGCTGCAGCACATGTTGCTGTAGACCTTCAGTGCTGGTCACTGTAAAGTGTTAATAAAAATAATAAAACAAAATTATCGTTACGATGCATCGACAGATAGGGGCAGGGGAGGATCCAGGGGGGGAGGATTTGGGGGCTGAAGCCCCCCTCTTCATATTTAGGCTTTACTTGATCTATATTATTATTATTATTATTGGGGGTACAGGTAAGGAGGCAAAGCCTGTAAAAACCTGATTTAAACAATCAAACTACTACAAAAATAACTATACAATATCATACTGGTAATCATAATAAAATCTATCGAGGTGTGTCTTAAACAAATTGGTTGAATGAACATTAACTGAGTCATATGGGAGTCCATTCCAATCATTTATAATTCTTACTGAATAAAAGTGACGGCGTGGCAAGCAGGTAGCGTGTGGTTTGTAGATCTTTAAATCATGACCTCTTGTTATAGAAGATGATCGAAGGGTAAATAAATAAATAAAGATAGTATATGCTAAGTATTATAATGAAATTTTGTCTTAGCATAATTATATGATCACTAATAATACAAATACTCATAAAACCACCTTATAAACATCTTTCCAAGGTATTATCAGTAGATTTATGCTAAAGTTTATGCAACAAGGACCCGGATCAGCATTGGAGGTGTACAAGATCGAGACACTCTAATAGAGCAGTCAGCTAACTACTCTAATAGAACATTCACTGGAAACATGTAGTTGGTTCTGCTATGGAATGTTTCCAAATCTGCCTGCACCTATACATACAATGAAGTGCATTGGTCTGTATAAAAGGCTTCATTCATCTACTTGTGTAGTTAATATGTATAGCAATACTTAATTCAGGTACACAATTTCCATTGAAAATGCTCTCAGATTCAATCTTGTATTGATCAAATTTCAAAATTTTCCACTTTCAACATTTTTATTCTAACATGCACCTATTCAGTGTTGTGCAATTGTGAGAGGGGTGCATCATGTACTTGGTTGCCTGTACCTACCCAAACTTTTCCATTAGCAAAATGCTTCAGAGAGCCATACCTATAATCTAATATATAAAATATCTACAGGCAGAAAATGTTATGAATTTTTTATGTGGAAATGTCTCCAAATTGCAGTATTTTAGCATCTATTATTCAAAAATTTCCTGGGTGGGCATGCCCCCAAACCCCCGTAGTTCCAGCATGCTTCGCATGCTAGGAAGTGTACTTTGCACACCTCAACCCAAGAGATTAGTACCTTGAGTTAGCCCTCCCTTTTATAAATCCTAGATCCGCCCCTGAGAGGAACTGGTTCAGTGGATAAGGTATACACAGGCAAGATGATATTCTAATTTTTTTTTGTTGTTATTTATATATCCGGGTCTCTAATTATTGTGGTCATGTGTATTTTATTGTAGGATGTGACTCGTTACAATGCACCAACTGATGGGAGAACTGGTTGTGGATAAGATACATTATTCTATACACAGGCAAGTTTAATATTCAATTTTTTTTGTCTGCGTGCCTGGTTCTCTAATGTAGCTGGGATATGACTCCTTTTGATACACTGTCTGATAAGAAAACTGGTTGAGTGGGTTGTGCTATATGCAGGAAAGTTTGGTATTCTAATTGTTCGGTTGCTATGTCAGGGTCTCTAATGTAGAATATAACTTGTTACAATGTATTGACTGATAAAACTGGTTGACTGGATAATCTACATTGTGTTATACACAGTGCCGGGCAAGTTAGTATTTTAACTGCTTGGTTTTTATGTCAGGGTCTGATCTCTAATGTAGGATATGACTCGTTTCAATACACCAACTGATAGGAGAACTGGTTGACTGGATAAACTACATTGTGTTATACACAGGCAAATTTAGTATCCGAACTGTTCGGTTATTATTTATTGCTCTAAAATGTAGGGTGTCTCTTGGTCATTGTGTACATAGGATATCACTTGTTATGTTACACTGACTGATAGGAGAACTGGTTGACCTGATGAGCTACATCGTGTTATACACAGGCATGTTACTATTCTTATTGTTTAGTTTTGCCAGGTTCTCCAATGTAGGATATGACTTGTTACGATACACCGACTGATAGGAGAACTGGTTGACTGGAATAGCTACCTTGTGTTATACACAGGCAAGTTAGTATTCTAACTGTTTGGTTTTTATGTCAGGGTCTCTAATGTAGGATATGACTCGTTACAATATACCAACTGATAGGAGAACTGGTTGACTGGAATAGCTATCTTGTGCTATACACAGGCAAGTTTAGTATATCCTTACTGTTTGGTTATTATTTTTTGCTCTAAATTTAAATGTAGGACGACTCATGGTCATCATGGTGATTACATGCAGCAAACTGAATCTGCAGTGGCTACTGGAAAAAATGAATGCTTTGTTCACAGGTATTTGTCATGACAGAAACGTAAGTGTATACTGCACGCATGCAAAGATGTCACATTTTGTTTGATACATCATATAGGATCCAATATGAAGCTGATGATGTACTCCACATATAGAACTCTTCTGTGACTGATATGAGTGGTGGACATATGAGTCGATATGACCAAATATATGTCTCTGTACACCTGTAAAGACATTTGTACACATATATTTATAACATACAATAAGCATTTTGAAATTAAGGTCATAATAGTAATTGAGGGGTATAAAGGTTACCATAATTCGGTGGTATAAAGTTTATACCAATGGGGCTAAAAGTACAAGGGTTACTCTCAAAAAAGGTATGACCCCTGTGGCCGTCCATTTATACCAAATATGGTACAAAGTTTATACTTCGGTTTTTGCATTGTACAGTTACATATTACCCATAAAATAAAGTAACTATAATAATATTACATATTATATTATTTTGTGTCCACAGCCTTAAGCTGTCACGTGTGAAACTACCACCTTATCATGTGACATGATTGCGTTGTTGGAGACAATGTGCAAATCTTGATTATAAGTAAGAAGTTGATGAATGAGCTTCATT
Source organism: Dysidea avara (assembly GCF_963678975.1). Taxonomy (NCBI): domain Eukaryota; kingdom Metazoa; phylum Porifera; class Demospongiae; order Dictyoceratida; family Dysideidae; genus Dysidea; species Dysidea avara. Next base: position 33,163,339 of record NC_089275.1, on the reverse strand, counting down.
CAGTAGGCTTCATTACTTCGTTGTGGTTAGGCGTTACTCAGTGGATTACTAATGAGATTAGTAACTTCGTTACTTGTAGGGACCCCCCGATTATGCTCATAATTTTACCTATTATGCTATGCTGCACTGCTCAAAAATTCACCTATTATGCTTAAATTAATGCTTAATATTTACCTATTATGCTCGATTATGCTAATGTTCATGCCTTAGTTCATATGCTTTGCTACTAGTTTAACACTGTATAGAAAGAAATAAATGAGTGGCTGGAACACAAATAATAAATTCTTGCTGCATGTAAGGGAAAAGATCGATATATTCTAATAGAACAGTCAGTTTGATGATTGTTCTATTAGAGTATATCGATCTTATTTTACAATTGTCATTTTTCCAGCAAGAATTTACACTATCGTACAAATATTTAACCTATTATGCTGGAATTATGCTCAATGCTTTTAGGTACCTATTATGCTCAAAATTATGCCAGCATAATCGGCGGGTCCCTGGTTACTTGTAGTAATAATATTACGTAATATTAGACTCGTTACAGTAACTATATTACTTAGGTAACGCGTTATATTAAAGTAACTTGAGTAGTATATTACACCTGTTTTTATAGCGTATTCGTCATATTACTTAGTTACCACAAAAGTAATAATATTACGTAACGCGTTACATAATAAGTAACGCGTTACTTCCAACACTGTATATATCACAATGTGGCCAACTATATAACTAAAGTTTATGGGGCAGTCATGAAACACGTAAAAACATTAGAATACACTTACGTGATTCAAAGCCAAGACAATTAATGATCTCATTGTTGTCCAATCTATATCATTAATTCCAATGTCCACATCCACCAGGAAGGGGCATACCTATACTTTCCGGAACGGGACGGAACAATGCTACATTCACTACTTTACGGGACGGGACGTAAAAAAATAACGCTCTATCGGACTATCCTTTGAACTAACAGATTGAGCGACCTTCATGTACCAATAGTTGGGCCACCACTACGCCACATCTACAGAGAATGTAGCCTCGGTAGCTCCTTCGCTAAAATATAACGCAGTGCGAGGCCGCGTGAAATAAAGAAGCACGTGCTGTGCACCTGCTCACACCTGCAGGTGCTAGCTAAGAGAGTACATGGCACAGCTGAAACGAATGATTATGATTTAATACAGATGAGAGGTCATCAGTTAATCCTGATCGAATAACTTTATGGAACCTGCCATCCATGTCCTTTAAACCTCACCTGCAAACATCCTACTGTATAGGCAACAATGTTATATCTAAAGTGACTACTCATAGAGATCTGTGTATCATTATCTCATCAGATTTAGACTGGAGACCCCACCACCAACACATAATATCAAAGGCTTATCGGATGTTAGGATTATTACGACGTTCTGTTTCAACTAACATAAACCAAGAAACATCTATATATCACTAGTCAGATCCCAATTAATGTTTCGTTCAACACTATGGAAACCATATTTATTAAAAGATATCAAACAACTAGAACAGCTTCAGCGTCGCACAATGAAGTACATATTGAATGACTATACCAGCAAATATAAATCTCGATTACTTGAGCTCAAAATTTTGCCTTTAATGTATGTTTTGGACATCTGTGACATAAAGTAAAAAAAACTTAAAACTCCTAAAAATGCATTTAATATCACTGACTATAATATTATTAAATTCACTTCAGGAAACACATGATCAGGATCTAGCTAGCTATAAACTGCAACACATAAGAAGTACTAATGTTTCAGCAGCAACTTCAGAATCTATTTCAACAGACTCTCTCGTATATGGAATGTTTTACCAATAATAAATTACAATCTTAGCCTACCTATTATCAAGTACAAACTTACAAACTTTCTATGGAATCATTTTGAACTAAATTTTGATCCTGACAACACGTGCACTTTTTCTTTTGTTTGTCCCTGTTGTAATTGTAATAAGCCCCCCAAACCTCCCAACTTTGATCATCTAGTAACCCTTGCTTTAAATGAGTTTATATAATATGATATAAGTAACTATAACTAATCTTAATAACTACCTACTCCTGGCCACTGGCACTGGATGCCAGTGCCAGTAGACCTTCAGCATACACTAGATTTTAAGGACTACTAATGTTTATACTGTATGTATCTTGTTGTATGTATGCTGTAAAGCAAACAATAAATAATAAATAAATAAAATCCCTATGCCTTATTGCTGGCACAAGGTACACGACATACACATACGGTACAGCAGTAACAATTCTTCAACTGAAGGAGTTGGGAGTAACCTTAGCAGGTACACCGCCATTCATACGTGAGAGACACATAAGTAAGTATGTGTTGTGTAAATCTGATCCGATATGTTATTCATTTATAGCTATACTGAGCTTCACCAGCTCAGTATGACTGATAGTGCACATAAGTATGTGGCTAAAGAATTAAGGTGTCCCACACAAAATTTCTATAGCTATTCTGGGCATCTCACATCTATTACACAGGACTTGGTAAAGGATTCCACAATCTTGATTGCTGGTGATAAAATATTGGGATTGGGATGATTTAAAAGCTATCGTATAGCTAAAAATACAATTAGCTCCTCTATCACTCTGTATCGGTATTTGGTTACCAATTTACAAGGTTGAAAGGCCAAGGGCTTGCATACATAATAGTCCATTGAGGTATACAACAATATGAGGAGTATTGTATTCATCATATCCACTATGTAAAATGGAGCAGCAGTAGGCCTGCATCAATCATGCCAGCACAATTTGATGGTTGGTTGGTTGATTGGTGGTAGTGCCTGTGGAGATAGATTCTTTATGTTTTTATAAATGAAAATTGTCCATATCATTTGTAACACTGTCACAAAAGGAGGTTGATAGCTGGAGAGTGTGAATGGCCAGTCACTTTTGAGTCAGTATTTGATAGTAGAGGCATGCATTCAGACAAAAATACGAAGTCTGGCACTGTTCTTTCTTTATGCATAGGTTCACTAGGCACTGCAATGTTATTTAAAATGCAAACAAACAAAAAAAATTTGGGATTTTAGAAATAAAAATTAAAGAAACAAGGGAGGTCACCTACACCTGCAGATAATCTATTGGACATTTGACTCCTAATTCAGCTATTGTTCTTGCATGTCATTTTTAAATGGTACCTAAATAAAGTTCTATGTAGATATGCTCATTTTGTTGTGTAACAATCTGCACTCTATTCTAGCAGTGTTGATTTTTTATTCAATACCTCCAGCCCGCCTACATACGTTTAGAAAATGTATCTCCTACCCGCATCTGTTTAAAAAAAACCCAAAACAGGAAACTAGCAATCAACTTTACCTGGTCTTATGTTATGAACTCTTGCTAAATCAACATAAGTTGATAACTGCTTGCTTAGCTAGGACAATGAAATAATTTTTAATGATGTGTGCATAATGCACCTTGTCTAGTGGGATACGATGCTGGGTTAATCAGCCACCAACACAACTAGCAAGCTACTTACTTATGTGTCTCTCGCTTTGAGCAACATATATTAACACATCTCCGCCTTTTGGTTTGACTGTTGGTGTGCAACAAACCCCAGTCACTTCCACTAATTCCGTGAAGAATCCCTGGCCGCTTCGTCGGTAGTATAGGCATAGATTATAATCGATAATCTATGGTATAGGGCGTACAACGGCTTCTACAGTAAGGAACAGGAACGGTAGGTTCCATAATATCACATTATGTTCGTTGCTTGATCATGTTTGCTGTAGCAGTGGCCATGTACATAATTTACACCTGCAGGTGTCAACACGTGCTTCGTTATCCATGTTATTCCACGCGCCCCGCGCTGAGTTATATTTTAGCGAAGCAGCTACCGAGGCTACATTCCCGGTAGATGTGGCGTAGTGGTGGCCCAACTATTGGTACATGGAGGTCGCTCAATCTGTCAGTTCAAAGGATAGTCCAATAGAGCGTTATTTTTTATGTCCCATCCCGTAAAGTAGTACTGAAGCATTTTCCGGAATTGTTCCGTCCCGTCCCGTTCCGGAAAGTAGGTATGCCCACCAGGAAGAGAGAACACCATATGCCAGGATTGACACTCATGTACCTTATCTCCTTCTTGCCTTCAACTATTAAATTATGGAACAATCTTCCAGAAAACACAAGATGTGCATTCAATATGTGGTTTCCAGCAAAATTTGCCTTATATGATTATGATTATGATTAAATACGGGTAAAGGCACAGCCTGCATACCCGATCAATGCAGTAATTATACAAAAATAACTCTAGAATCAATTAAATGACTTATACAAAAATAAATCTTGAATCAATTAAATGACTATCTAATAATGATTTAAAAGTGTTAATCGAAGAACTATTTACAACATAATTAGGCAAACTATTCCAATTGTTGGTGATTCTATTGATAAAGTAATTAGATCTACACAATAGTCTTGAGCGTTCCTTAAACAATTTGAATTGATGCCCCCTGGTAATAGATCTTGAGTACGTATATATATCAGTAAAATCGGTGGTGAAATAGTTGTTAAGAATTTTGAAAAGAAATATTAGATCACCTCTCAAAGAAATATTAGATCACCTCTCTAATATTTCTTTGAGAGGTGATCTAATATTTCTTTTCAAAAATTCTTAACAATTATTTCACCACCGATTTTACTGATATATATACGTACTCAAGATCTAGTACCAGGGGGCATCAATTCAAATTGTTTAAGGAACGCTCAAGACTATTGTGTAGATCTAATTCTTAACAATTATTTCACTTATATCCTCGCTTATATCGTGCTCACCCAGATGGTTAGAAATGTTCAACTTTATCCATACTTCGTATGTGACTTTTTGGTCAATGGATGATTACTACTGTGGTGTGAGGAAGTTTGGGCTATTATTCGTTTGATGTCCGTATACGAAAACCCATTTCTGTAGCCGAAAATTTTAAATGATGCAGCGACAGGAAACCTACCTCACCAATCAAGCTGCCAATGCTTTTAGGTGAAGGTTTACTCACAGAGGAAGGTTAAACTCCAGTATTTCGATAAAAGATCAAGGCTTCTGAGAGTTACAGCTCGTAATCTCAGATTTTGCAGATGTTTCGATCGATTTCTACCCCAAGAAGGCTATGGAATTTATCGGCACAGCAGCTATATTCAAGTGAGAGTTAGTCCAACATGTAACAGCAGTTAGCAAATTATTTTGAAGATGTCGAATTTTTACATTGGAAACCCTATAAGTAAAGTTGATGTTTTTGGAACTCACGGCGGTTTGTCTTGAAGGCGTATTACGCTGTGGTTATAGTAGTAGCGATTTCCAAACTACCAATTTTTCATACATATTATTGCTACTTAAATTATACACCTTCAATAAACGTTTCATAAGCTGCCGTTCCAATTAATGGTAGCCAATGCTTCGTACTTCGTAATGCACTTTACTGGATTAAAATCCATGTGGTATTTATTGAAAACAGCAAACTAAAGTTTGAGAAATAAAATCCCCATAGGGAACCCATACAAATAAGTGCGTACGTAATTCTAATTAGAAGAATGTAGCACCGGTGATAGCCGAAGTTTCCGAGTGTTTCCGCGTGAATCTGCTGCTGATGAGGACGAAGAAAGTGGTTCTGGACAAACCGTATAAATATGCTGATTTCGATTTTTCCATGTGTTTTTTGATTGGAGGACGATTTATGTTGGATTACGATGGAAATATGGCCCTTGTAAAGGTAAATCGCCTGTTCATAATTCAGCATTACAATCACCCTGGGCTTCGAGGCATCCCCCTGCATTGATGCAAGTATAGTTTAAAGGTGAGCAGTTTGTTGTCTTGCGCGGAATTTCAAAATAAGGTTCAAGGTTGAGCATAATCTTTTCAAAAGTGGAGACTGGCATGTGATACCAGCCTTACATGGCTTCACACTTACCTGTTGTTTTATTCTGGTGTATTTACTGCTGTTTTGATCCATTTTATAGCAGCTTCAGTGATTGTAATTTTGATCAGAAACTATTTATAATTTCTCTTTGCAGTATAGTGATGTCATTGTGTTATATAATAATTATTATACCCAGTGCGTAATTACAGTGTGACAAATAAAGCTGAACAGTGTCCAAACAAATCTATTTTAAAAATAATGTTGCTCTTACATTTTGTTATCTGATTGTCCCAAGGGTTTCTACCAGATGACTGGAAGGTTGCAAACATAATTCCCATCTTCAAGAAGGGCAGCCGTACTCAGACTTGCAATTATCGTCCTGTCTCCGTAACGTCAATTTGTAGTAAAATTCTTGAACATATTGTTTACAGCTGTATCTTTTCACATTTAACTAACTATAACATTCTGGCTGAAGAACAACATGACTTTCAAGCAGGCAAATCATGTGAAACTCAACTGATAACAACCATAGATGATTTAGTCAACTGCCTCAATGATAATGCACAAATGGACTGCATTTTTCTGGACTTTTCAAAAGCTTTTGATAGAGTTCCACACTCCAGACTATGCAATAAACTATCACATTATGGGATCAGAGGCCCCTCTTGTCATGGATCAAGCACTATCTTTATAATAGAAGTCAAAAAGTAACAATAGATGGCACAAGTAGCAATTCTTCCATGGTAACATCTGGTGTACCCCAAGGAACTGTTTTAGCCCCCCTCCTTTTTTATGCTTTGTAAACAATATTCCCCTAAATATAGCCTCCAAAATCAAACTATATGCTGATGATATCTTATTATATCGCAAAATCGAATCCAGAGATGATCAAAACCTTCTCCAGGATGACATCAACAGACTGGTCAAATGGTCCAAGGATTGGCAACTTCTGTTTAACTTTAACAAGTGCGAATTTCTTTACATCACAAACAAACGTTCACCATTAACCATAACCTATAGAATGGATGGTACAGCTATAAAACAAGTTTCATCAGTTAAATACCTAGGAATTACCATTAATGAGAGACTGAACTGGTCAGTGCACATCTCCAATATTTCCAAAAAGGCAAGCTCTGTCTTGGGAGTTTTGCATAGAAATTTAAAATCCTGTCCACCCCACATCAAGGAATCCTGTTACAAATCCTTAGTTATACCAATTCTAGAATATTCGTGCACAGTTTGGGATCCCCATACTCAAAAAGATATCCTAATGTTGGAAAAGATTCAAAGGCGTGCAAGTAGATTTGTTACGATCAGTTACTCTTGGTCTGTTAGTGTAACTAACCTTATTAACAACCTTGGATGGAAAAGTCTACAAAATAGAAGAGCATGCATAAAAGCTACAATGATGTATAAGATATCTAATAACTTGATAAATATGCCTTGCAACCAATCTCTTATCCCTTGCACCTCCCATACTCGCCATCATCGGCTCTGCTATCAGCTTCCTTACTCAAGAATTAACACTCACTTATATTCCTTTTTCCCGTCAGCCATCAGATTGTGGAACAGCCTTAGCCAGCAAACCATTAACTCTCCAACTCTAGATCACTTCAAAAGAACACTTATATTAACATGACTGTATGTACGAACTGTTTTGTAATATGTCACACCCCCTTCCCCACAACTCACCCACTTGTAATGTTGTGCCACACACTCTTTTTGAGGTTCTGCACATTATAATATATAAATAAATAAATATAAAAGTCATATTTCCAAAGTATGTGTTAATTGTGACTTGTGATGCCAGTAATTACCATGTTACTTAATATTACTGATGTTTCTAGTTAGTTATCCCTGAAAATGTATTGGGTACCTGTGTCACATTACACACAGTTTTCTTAGTGAATCACTTGCTTTATTCATGTAATATTCTGAGTGGTCAGTCTACAAAGAAGTGGTCACTTTTGAGAGGTTTTACCTAGTTCATATGTGCTGTTCTTCATAAAATAGATATGTGGTGAAAATTTTATGTCGTTATTAGATTTCAATCTAGATTTATGACACTTTGAATATTGTGTTTGGTGCCATGCAATATACATAAAAAGCATTGAAAATGCTGTACACAAAAATCATCACACTGTCGACTTCTTTTCCTTATATCTTTTGATAGGAACCACTGATTGAGGAGAGGTTTGCACTAAAATGACCCTGAAAAATAGCACGATATTTGTCATACCAATGAATGTACGGAATGTTAATTATTTAGTTTAGTTGGACATCTCTAGTAGCTAGTAGGGCATAGTGATTATGTAATACGGGGTACTTAGAGATAATGAGTTACTCTCTAGAATTCCTATGGATATAATTACATGAAAATAACAAGGAGAAAACATCCTGACCACCTGGCAGACTCCAGTAAACGTTCGAGCTTAAATTGGACAGCTGCAGGTTCAAGGCTACCTAGGTCCAGTCATGGATTTTTCTCCTTCCTCCAACTTTTCAAACACACCTTAAATAGCTAAAGTCTAAGTAGCTAAAGTCTTTGAGCAGGCTGTAGGACCAGGTGTCCCTACAGACCTTCAGCACTTGTGCTTTAAAGCATTATTAAATAAATAAAAATTAAATAATAGGTCACGTGTGTATATGTTCTATACCATATGCGTATTTTGTACCGTACGCGTATGGTATGTATACCATACGCGTATGGTACATACCATACGCGTACGGTACGATTTTCCGTACCATACGCGTACGGTATAGACATACGCGTATGGTACGTACCATATGCGTATTATGCCTTTTCTCAGTATCTTCTAGCCTTGCCATCACCTAGCTACAATGGGCTGTCTTTACAAGCATTTCTAGCTGAGCAAACTTAGAACACAACACAATAATCTGTTTACTACTGAGCTGTAACTATAAATTTATTCATCAGCACACACATGCATGCATTTTATCCTTGCCATGCCCATGCAATACCCACTATAGTCCTATACTAATGCACCTAAATCTTATGTACATGATCTCACTTTGTCTGCAGAACTTTACATAAATGGTACTGTGCATGTATGCTACTTTATACAGTAGCTATCAGAAGCATGCACTTATAATATACTCAATTCAGTATAAGTGTGACAATTTACAACAGAATTGGGTAAATAAGCAAGGAGAGCAATTACAACATGAATGGTAGCTAGTAAGTTCTAACTGAATTATACATAATTATACTGCATGCTTGTGCAAAGCTAATAACTGGAAAAATGAACTTCGTAAGTGTCATCAGTTGTGCAACATGGCTCCTCACTGTATTTGCATTTTTATATACTATGTACACCCTTCTTCTTTTGAGGATCCAATTTCTTGTTTACGTACTTTTCTTGTTTATACATACTGTAAATAATATATTCATCACACTGGACCTACAGCACAAATTAATGTGGATGTTGTTAACTTTAAGGAGTATACATTCAGATAAGAGTAGCTAAACACATTGTCTTCCCATCCACTAGCATGACAGTAAGTAGCGAGTAGCTATACAACGCACTTAACAATAATAAAACAATGCTATACTTAATATACATTCATTACTGAACTATACATTAGAACTCATAAACTCACCATAAAATCTCTGCCATGTTATGTTTTCCTACTTCATCTCAGCAGGCAATGCACATGCCTCATTCAATAGCAAAGATTCAGCGAACAGAACTACAGTTTTAAAAAAAATTATTGCACAATTAATTACTATGCACATCAGTCTTAGAGTATAGCATGTCTAATATTGCTATAAGCTACAGCCATGCAGATTTACATTAATTTGCAAACTAAAAACATTACTTTCTCTACAGTTATATATCTCTTTGCTACCTCCCTCAATGCTTATTGTATCAGCATTCTCCAGGTCTTCCTCTGTTTGAGCAATCATTATACATTGTACTTCTCGAGCTCATCTGATTAAAATTGTCTGCTCAACTGTGACACACCTTTAGTGCCACCAGGCATAAATATCCATTTTTAAGTGGAAGCTAGTGTACTAACAAATTAAAGGTAAACAATAGATTATATGTAGCAACAATAGAATAAAATATTTAATGAAATAATATATATATGCCTGAAAAAATTGGCTCCATTTGCCAATGGATGCAAATTATTTAATATGGTTGCTATGTTGTAACCAATCAGAATGTAGTATATGGATAATTATATCAAAATCTTATGTTTATATTTAGCTACAATGCTACCTCTACCGGCTTAGCGTTTATATCACTATGCATTCCAGTTATATTCATTGAAATATCGTGAATATCAATATGCTGGCACAATTCTACAGCCTAAAAGAAATCAATGTCTTTTGTCCTAAATAATGCATTAGAAGATCAAACTTCAAATTTCGGTTTCTGAGTAAGACAAGGAGCATACTGCTCTTGTTTTATGTTGAAGGGATAATTGCATGGGCATCTTTAATTAAACCCAAACACATTTTTACAAATTTCATATATACAAGTATAGAGAAACCCCTAGTAGAGTTTTGGGTAATATCAATCTATATAGCTTTTAATTATTGTACTAATCTTTGACTATCTTCAGGAGTATTTGTAAACACATAAATATTATGTGTGGGTATTGTTCTAATTGTAGGGAAGTGTAGGCAGACCATTTATAGGCAAAACAGACTACTGTATATAATATTATTAATCAATAACTGAAAGTACACAATAACAAATAACTCTTACAACTACAGTACACAATATTAATGTTACAGGTATGCATAAATTACATTATATTACATCATGTCACATCATTACATTACATCATTAACTCTATTATAGATATGAAGGAGGAGTAGCATTTGTAATAATGGCCTGGTTTTTGAATTTTTATTGTATCAACAATGGATCATGAATCCAATAAGAAGCAATATATGTGTAGCAATTGCAGCCACAACGTACTGTGTGGAAGAAGAAACAAAAATTAAAATTTACCATACGTTGTCAGTGTGTGCAGTTGCTATGCAACAGCTAGATAATTTGTGACCGGATTTGCAAAAAGGTACCTTTTTCACAGACAAAATTTGACCCATTCATATTTTGAAATTCGGAGTTTCGTAAGTTTTTGAACATATACCTTATAATTGCCTGCATGCAATTATCCATGAGTGTACAGTAGCTACTAGTATCTATCTGCATTTTGATACTAAGAGCGAGTTTATCAGTGTAAGGAGTCAAGTGTTACACCATTTTGTTTGCTGGTATGTAAAATGTGTGGAAAAGGTACCTTTTCACAAATCTGGTCATTTTAACTCAACTATTCTAAAGAACGTATACAGTATACCAGCTTGTGTACTTTCAAATCAATTACACTGTGGATAAATGAAGTCATTTATTGTAAAAATGCAAGATGGAAATCCATGACAAATAAGGTAGTAGACAGCAGGACGAGGCAATAAATCAATATGTACAAAAGTCAGAAGACATCAAGAAAATAATCCACAGGTGCATGCTTATACATAAACCATCATAATTATATGGGTGATGGCTCTATTGCATGTATTTTGTGGAACTGTCAGGTGCTTTGATGAAATGAAATGTTAAACAGACAACGAGATACATTGTTATAGCTAGATATACACCAATGACTACGTATAAATCAAGACATATTATATCTAATCCCCTTCCTTTGATTTATACTTTTCAGACTTATACCGTATGCAGCTAGGTGTTATCATGTTTTTCGTAAAGCTTCCAACCCAGATGATTGACCTTTATTAGTTTTGACAATGTAGAATTTCATCAGATCCTACCAGATCAGCAGGACTTAACACAATTCAAGACTGGATCTACTAACAGTGTGATGAATTCATGATTGTTTTTATCATATGTGACCGAATTTGACAAAACAAGGCTTCCACACACATCCATTTTTTTGACTTTGAGGTACCATAACACAATGTAGGAGTATGCCATTAGTCTCAAATTTTGACATAGTATTGTACTATGTTATGAAAGGACTTTGTGAAAATTTTAGGCTAATAGCTTGCTGCGTAGTCAAGTTACAGCTGGTTAAAGTCAGAAAATTGGATGTGTGTGGAAGCCTTGTTTTGTCAAATTCGATCACATATATTGTCCTAAATCAAGATGTCAGTTTCATCACTTATATATATAGCTCTAGAGAATAGAATAGCTATAATCAGATCAACTTACCCTGCCATTCACTAGAATTGACACATAGAAATTCAGCTTCTTTCCTTCCACTGCTATATGGAACAACTTGCAACCAGAGACTTTTGAAGCTTCATCTATCACCGTGTTTAACAACCTTCTTATAAATGAACTGTAAAATTGTAATTAGTTAGCTGTAGCTATATATTTTGATTTGTATATTGCATTTATACTCGCTGTGGGAGGTCTTGCAATTATATAATAATCATGATTGCTCTATTAGAGTATCTCGATCTTCACAGAACAGAAAGACTAGTTCCTCCCCCCTCCCTGTTCCCCGAACAGAAATGAAAGCAGAGTGCCATCAGGCGTAGTCAATAGGTACGGCAGTGCAAAAACCTTCTGCTTGATATTATACGCATACCAGGTTAGCTATACTCAGATGGTACGATTCTCCGTACCATACGCGTATGGTTGTACCGTACGCGTATACGCATATGGTATGTACAATACGCGTATGGTACAAAATACGCATATGGTATAGAACATATATACTGATGTGTGCTCATGTGTGTATATGGCGTGCGTGTATGATTTTTAATCCAATTGATTCTAATGATACATGGTGAAACGAGTGGGATTTCTTCAAGGAACTAAGAGAACTAAGTGATATTTTTATCATCGTGAACTGTAGAAAGATTAAACACCGACGAACTTGACATGGCATCATTTCAGATTGTCGCACCAGAGAATTTCAACTTTGACCGTCCCGAAGAGTGGCCTCGATGGATTCGTAAGTTCGAACGCTTCCGTCAAGCTTCAGGACTGCACTCGAAAGACGAGGCAAAGCAAGTTAACACTCTTATTTATTCGATGGGCGATGCCGCAGACGACATATTGAGTTCAATGGATCTGAGTGACGACAACAAAAAGAAATACGAACCAGTAAAGACAAAGTTTGACGAACATTTTGCAAGGGGGAGAAACGTGATACACGAGCGCGCCAAATTCAATATCCGGCGCCAACAAGATGGCGAGACAGTCGACCAGTTTGTGACAGCCTTACACACACTTGCTGAAAACTGTTCTTATGGACCACTTCGAGAGGAAATGATTCGAGACCGCTTAGTAGTGGGCTTGCGTGACATGCAAGTATCCATGAAACTTCAACTTGACCCAGAGCTTACTTTGAAGCGAGCAGTAATTGTTACCTGTCAGTGAAGCAGTGAAACGTCAACAGTCAGTGATACGAGGTCCAGATCAGTCTCCGAACATAGACAGAGTAGTGTACAAAAAATCACAAGTAAGGAAGAGTACACATCCTCAACCCCCACCAATTGATAATCCTAAGCAGCCACAAACAGTGCATAAGGACACTTGTACCAGATGTGGAAAATCACCACTGCACAGTCGACAACAATGTCCGGCACGAGAAGCTGTCTGTCAGAAATGTTCTATGAAAGGTCACTACCAAGTAGTGTGTCATTCCAAAGGAGTTAACGTGATTGAGTCAACTAGTCCTACAGAAGACAGTGTTGATGACTTCCTTGGAGCAGTTGAAACTAATACTGCCAACAAACCTACATGTTCTGTCACAGTATCTCTCAATAACCATGATGTTAACTTCAAAATAGACATGGGAGCTGATGTAACCGTTATCCCTGAATCAATTTTCAAGAAATTAAATGGAGTAGAGTTGCAGCACTGTAGTCGATCCTTGAGTGGACCATGCCAGAAGACCCTTGAGGTATGTGGTCAGTTTACTGGTGTTATGCAATATAACAACATAGTAGTGGAACAAGAAGTGTTTGTAATCCATGACTTGCACAAAGCACTTATTGGGCTTCCAGCAATTGAGGCACTTGAACTAGTGTCCAGAGTCAATAACATAACATTAGATATTCCAGCCAAATTTCCTGAACTCTTCGAAGGCTTAGGCTCCTTACCAGGTGAGTATACAATCCGCCTGAGTGACAATGCCAGACCATTCACTATTACAATGCCTAGAAGAGTTGCCCTTCCTCTTCTGCCAAAAGTCAAAAGTGAGCTAGAGAGAATGGAGAAATCTGGGGTTATATCAAAAGTTGACATACCAACCGAATGGTGCACAGCTATGGTCGTAGTACCAAAACCAGATGGCAGAAACATATTTGTGTTGATCTCACCAAGTTAAATGAAAGTGTCCTAAGGGAACAACACCCCATACCATCTGGAATACATCCTTGCTCAGTTAGGCGAAGCAAAAGTATTCTCCAAACTTAACGCAAATTCGGGGTTTTGGTAGATAGCATTACAGAAAGAATCAGCTTTACTTACTACATTTATTACTCCATTTGGAAGATTCTGCTTTAACGGACTTCCATTTGGAATTACTTCTGCTCCCAAATCCTTCCAAAAGAGAATCAGTGAGTTATTGCACGATCTGAGTGGTGTGGTATGTATGATGGACGACATTCTTGTCTATGGCCAAGACCAAGATGAACATGATAAAAGATTGACTGCTGTATTAGAACGTCTAAAGCAAGCCAAAGTTACACTCAATAAGGAGAAATGCAGTTTTCGACACAGAGTGTCAGATTTTTGGGTCAACTTGTCGATAGTGCTGGGATACTCCCTGACCCACAGAAGGTGGAAGCAGTCCAATTGATGAAAAGTCCCACCTCTCCTTCAGAAGTACGACGATTCCTGGGCATGGCAAACCAACTAGGTAAATTTACTCCCAGTTTAGCAGAAGTCACCAAACCTCTACGTGATCTGCTCAGCTCAAAGAATTCTTGGGTATGGGATACACCTCAAGAGCAAGCATTTACTGCAGTGACAAAATTGCAGAGTTCCAGTCCAGTACTAGCACTGTATAGTCCAGACCGTGATACCATTGCATTCGCTGATGCCTCAGCATTCGGATTAGGAGGAGTCCTACTTCAGAAACAACCTTCCGGAACATGGCAGCCAGTTGCGTATGTATCGAGAGCACTTACACCTACTGAACAAAAGTACGCACAGATTGAGAAGGAAGCACTGGCTATCACTTGGTCCTGTGAATGATTCAGCGACTATTTACTTGGCAAGACCTTCCATGTTCAAACTGACCACAAACCCCTCATTCCACTGTTGAGTTCCAAACATCTTGACGATTTACCAATCCGTGTTCAGAGATTCAAGATGCAACTAATGTGATTTCAATTTACGATCTCACATGTACCTGGCAAAGACCTTTCAACTGCTGATACTTTATCTCAAGCACCAGTTAGGGCTTCTTCATTCACTGATGAACAGTTCAATCAAGAAGTTACAGCTTACGTGAATTTAGTGTGTGAGAATTTACCAGCATCAGATCAACGTATTCATCAAACCAAACAATTCCAACTCAAAGATGAAGTTTGTCAACAGCTTGTAAAATACTGCAAAGATGGATGGCCGGATAAAAGACATGTACCAGGTATAGTAAAACCTTATTATCCTGTTGCGGGTGAAATTTCGTTTCAGGATGACTTGCTAATGAGAGGCAGTAGAATCATCATACCTGCACAACTTAGATCAGATATCCTAGAGAAGTTGCACACAGGCCACCAAGGTATTTCAAAGTGTCATGAGAAAGCCAAAGTGTCTGTATGGTGGCCAGGTCTCAGTACTCAACTAGAGAACCTTGTTCATGGCTGTCCTATTTGCTGTGAGTTCCAAAACCAACCTGCCGAACCATTAATACCATCTACTCATCCAGCACTACCATGGCAAAAAGTTGCTTCTGGTTTGTTTAAATGGAAAGGAGATACGTACTTGTTAGTGATAGGCTATTTCTCCAAGTTTATTGAAATCAGCAAGCTAAGAAATGAGACTTCTGAAGAAGTGATTTGTCATCTCAAGTCGATATTTGCCAGACATGGTATCCCACAGCAATTGTTTTCAGACAACGGGCCTCAATATTCATCTACAGAATTTTCCAATTTTTCAAAGAGGTATCAGTTTGTCCATACCACAAGTAGCCCGAGATTTCCTCAGAGCATTGGAGAAGCCGAGTGAGCTGTCCACACTATTAAGAATCTTCTCAGTAAGTCTGAAGACCCCTATGCAGCACTACTTGCATGTAGAAGCACTCCAATCGAATGCGGTTACAGCCCAGCAGAACTCTTTATGAACAGACAATTACATTCATCAGTTCCCATTTCTCCCTCACAATTGAAACCATTTATTCCTGACTACTCTGCTCTAAAGGAAAAAGAAAAGAGAAGACAGGACCGACTAAGGTCAAATTATAATAATCACCACAGAACCAGAGAGTTAAGTCCCTTGTTCCCAGAAGACCGTGTGTGGATTACTAATCAACAAACAGAAGGTACTGTTGTACAATCATCTACACCATGATCTTATCAAGTTGTGACAGACTCAGGAATGTTGAGACGAAATTGTAGACACTTGAATTCTTTACCTGAAACTCCAGTTAGTGACACTTCGGCCGAAATAGAACAATCCTCCAGTGGAGACTCTGTCAGATCTCAGTCTGATACAACAATTACTAGAAGTGGTAGAGTTTTAAAGCCTCCCTCTAGGCTTCTGGAAGATTCCCACTGGAACTAACTGACCTTTCCCATAAGGGAGATGTAGTAGTAGCGCATAGTGATTATGTAATAGGTCACGTATGTATATACTGATGTGTGCTCATGTGTGTATATGGCGTGTGTGTATGATTTTTAATCCAATTGATTATAATGATACATGGTGAATGAAACTATTTGTCGTGCTCTGGTGTCTGGAGGTGTACCTGCTGTTTTGGAGCCAGTCAGTGTTTGTCGCAATGATGGTAAGAGGCCAGATGGCTTGTCATTGATTCCTTGGTCACGGGGTTTACCCTTGCTCTGGGATTTTACCTGTTCAGAGACCCTGGCCCCATCTAATTTATCTTACTACTTCTGCAAGTGGTGCCAGCCGGCTGGCAAACTCTGCAGAGTCAGCTAAGTTCAGAAAGTATTCTTCTCTGCTTCTATCATTTCACTTCTCTCCTTCATGTGTTGAGACCCTAGGTGCTTGGGGATCATGTGCATGCTCATTAGTTCCCAGGTAATGAAACAGTCTGGTGATAATAGGGCCACCCAATTTTTGATTCAGAAGGTTGCCATTGATGTTCAATATGACAATGCTGCTTCTGTAATGGCAACAATCCTAGGATTGGGCAGCGTTTGCCTCTCTGCCTACTGTTTAAGCATTTATTATTGATTTATATTATTATCTTTTTATTAACCTTAAAAATATATATATATATATACATACATAAAGTCTACTTTAGATGTTTCAGGGACTTTCCAAGAGATTTCCCCTAAATAGATCATCTGATAATTATCACTCTGGTGGTATTGGTTCTACAATGTGGTACATGTGTACTTTAATATAGTATATGTTGTCAAGAACTGTTTGCGCACTGCTATAGTTTTTGTCATGGTATGACAGGACTTGATGGTCGGGAAAGAACTGTGATGGTAGGGCAAATGTGGTGGGGGCTAAAAAGGGGGCTAGTTGTGTAGTTGTAAATGACTTTTGGTTATAGTTGTAAATGCATGGTGATTGGACTAGTTGCAAAACTTCACCAGAACAGCCAGCCTGCACTACAGAAAAGTATAAGCCTTGTTTTATAGCCAGATTTTAAGGTAATCCTATTTTATAGTGGACTGTAAGAAATAAATTAAAACTAGTTGGATTGTAAGGCAATTTTTAATCAAACAGTAGACCAAGAAAAATTTTGAAATGACTATCTTAAGATTAAAATCAGTCTTGAGTTACTTTTAGTCAAACTTAAGATGTACAACACATAAGTGTATGTAACTTTGAGTTTGCATGTATGTAATTATATATATATATATAAATATATATATATATAATATGTACTTCTTATTATTTTGCCCCTTCAACTTGCTAGTTACTTCAATAATTGCTTCCAGATTCAATTATGGCACACTTACATTTTAAATTTCCCTGGGGAAGTATGCCCCAGACACCACTATAGTAAGTCAGAAATCCTTCTGTACTGGCACTACTGTCTTTATCACACAATTTACTTAGCTGTTTGGACAATCATGATAATATACAGCACAAAAATGTACAACGTTAGTACTTCATATAATAACTGTATTCGTGTAGCATAACTGTATGCATTATATGAATTATGTATGTATAGCACTTTATATAATATGACTGAGCTACTACTGTTACTATTATAATGACCTTCTGTATACATGTATAAGGTAACAAGAGGTTCAACTATACGGCTAAATCAGTGCCTATTTTCTTGCGATATGATCAGTTATGGCATCTCTGAATTTTTGAAGTCTGTCTATTTCTTTATCTAGTGTTTTAATGTAATCTTTAATAACTGTTGACTCTGACCGTTCACTTCTACTAAGAAGTATACTGCAGGCATTGACCAGTTCGATAACATCAAACGTTACAAAGAATGCCATAATGGGTGGGATTACATTTTTGGAAACCAATTTTGTCACTGATCCAGTTATAAATTGCCATGTTGTAGCAATTGGTCCATGAGAATTACGCTCTACAATTTCAGGCTCTGCGGGGACAGTAACTGTTCGTTTCATGACCCACGTGGCAACACCACCTATTGGATTCGCAGCAATCACAGATGACATTGTAGGATTGGTTAAATATTTAAATAATCTTATTAAAAATTCCTCATTTGGAACATACTTCACATCTATTCTTTCTTCCCTAGTAATCAACAAGGTATTTAGTATGTTTGGATCCTTGAATTCACTCAGCCTGGCTTTCATAGACGCATCGCCTTTTCTAATGGCGTTCATGGCATCCTTTACTTGTAACTTGCAGTGATCATTATGGGCTATACGCCACACAGTTCCGCAAACAACCACACCAGCCCATGCGGCAACTGCAACTCCTATCATTGTGGCATCCCAATTTGAATCACTGGACGTTTTTCTGGCTGACTCTGTCTTAGGTGTCCAGTGGTATACTAGTACGGCTATGCTGACTTTTGCAATGATTCCAACACCACTAAATACACATTTTACAAAAGTAAACCCCTTGTAGAAACGATTGAATCGAGTAACTGCTTTGTTCAGTTTTTCCTTAGTGTGATTGCGATCGTCCAATAAATTCCCTACCTCAGCCTGAAGCTGCGTGTACCCCAGATTTCCGTTAGCCTTCAGGAAGTCTTTGGCCAAACTTTCAAAATCCAAATTCTCTTGTTGGTTTGTTTGTGTCATCATCATAGAGGTTTTGCAAACGAGGGTGTGTCCTGGTTACTGTTGCTATAGACGGGTTGCCTATTTAGGGCGTGTCCCTTGTGTAACGCGAGAAAACGCGACTTTCCGTTTTACGCATGATTACAATGTTGGTCAAGAAGTCAACAAAAAACCCATTTTTAAAAATAGTTTGACAAACGTTTTTGATTCTTCAAAGGTAAAAGGTGAGTTAAAATCATCCAGTCTATCATTCTAAGTAGTAGCAAAGTCTTACAAATAATGTTTTCAGCGAGTTTTATCGCTATCCCAAAACCCGAGATTGAGAGAAAAGCATCTTCTCGTTCAGCCTTCACCTTACACGCTGGATATGTTATAGCTCGAACCTTTCTCTATAACATACTTTCTGTTCTGAAGGCTGGCTAACTCTTGCTTGCTAAAGTTAACCGAAACGTTCATTTTCTCCATTAGCCGTAATACATTTTTGACTTAGCGAATTCGGAAAGTATGTGGAAAATTTACGGTAAAACGACCACGCCTTAAAAAGGCAACCCGTCTATACGCCATCTTCGAAGGCAAAGAGGCACGCGTAATGCTATAAATACCCGTAGTTGTAGGTTTATACCTATAGTAATTGCGATACAGACGAGTCTCAGTGGTAATCTCAGTGATAATGGTGAATTCTTGCTGCGTTGTAGGTTGTAAAAGACGTAGAGGAACTCACCTAATATGGAACGGGCTCCAAAATCGGACGCAATTACTCGAGCTACAACAGGAATTTTTGAACAACTCATGTCTTTAGATAGTTCAAGGCTGTGGGGCTTTGGGCACCAAGTATCAGCTTTTTCGACTTCTTTGTCTGGTGGCAGCAGTCCTGCAAAGTCATTTCCGATTAATACGTATAATAGGAAAAACAGTCGATTCACGGACACTCACCGTCTACATATCAGACTTGCATTCAATCAACAGTTTTCTACCTTAAAGTAGTAGAGTAACTCATCTACTTTCTAAATATCCCTAGTTTATTAAATCAAATCCTTTTAATCACGAATTACAAATTAAATAAAATGAGACGTCACTGGAGTAATAATCGCACCATAAACTTAAGTATACGGAAACTTGATTAAGTATACGTTGTTTGAGACACGTATACGGGAAATGTTCACCGTATACTTTTACAAACACCGTTTACTTCCGTATACTTAAATTCATAGTGCGATTATTACTCCAGTGACGTCTCATTTTATTTGATTTGTAATTCGTGATTAAAAGGATTTGATTTAATAAACCAGGGATATTTAGAAAGTAGATGAGTTACTCTACTACTTTAAGTAGAGATTTCCAACTAAATTAAATAATTAACATTCCGGTATGACAAATATTGTGCTTTTTTTCAGGGTCATTTTAGTACAAACCCCACCTCAATCAGTGGTTCCTATCAAAACATATAAGGAAAAGAAGTTGACAGTGTGATGATTTTTGTGTACAGCATTTTCAATGCTTTTTATGTATATTGCATGCCACCAAACACAATATTCAAAGTGTCTTAAATCTAGATAGGAAACTAATAATGACATGACATTTTCACCACATATCTATTTATGGAGAACAGCATATGAACTAGGTAAAACCTCTCAAAAGTGACCACTTCTTTGTAGACTGACCACTCAGAATATTACATGAATAAAGCAAGTGATTCACAAATAAAACTGTGTGTAATGAGTAACACTAAGTATACACAGGTACCTATTGCATTTCAAGGGATAACTAGCTAGAAAAGGTACCTAATGCATTTTAAGGGATAACTAGCTAGAAAAATTAGTAATATTTTACAACATGGTAAGCACTGGCATCACAAGTCACAATTAACACATACTTCGGAAACAATCAGATAACACAATGTAAGAGCAACATTATTTTTGAAATAGATTTGTTTAGACACTGCTCAGCTATATTTGTCACATTGTAAGCACTAAGGATGATTATTATTATATAACACAATGTAATCACTATACTAGCTACAAAGAGAAATTATAAAATAGTTTCTGATCAAAATTACAATCACTGAAGCTGCTATAAAATGGAATACACCAGAATATAACAACAGGTAAGTGTGAAGCCATGCAAGGCTGCTATCACATGCTAGTCTCCACTTTTAAAAAGATTATGCTAAACCTTGAACCTTATTTTGCAATTCCGCGCAAGACAACAAACTGCTCACCTTCAAACTATACTTGCATCGATGCAGGGGGGTGCCTTTAAGCCCAGGGTGATTGTAATGCTGAATTCTGAACAGTGCTAGATGGTGATTTATATATATATGTGACCCGGTCTGCAAAAAGGGGTCTTATAGCCTTTTCAAATTGCATATATATGGTAACCCATAACTAGAGGTGTACCGATAATCGGATCGGCTAGATTCTTTATGCTCTGGCTTATTGTTTACTCTGCAACAAGTGCTACGCTACGAGAAGCCATATAAATACACGCAATTCTAGTGTTTGTTGCCAGGGCCGCCCAGAGAAATTAAGGGGCCCAGGGCAAAGAGTTAAAGTGGGGCCCTTGACCCAAGTTGTAAGGTGAAGACCAAAAAAAAAAAAAAAAAAAAAAACATCACCACCTGCTGGCAATGACAATAACTACCCATCACCAACCATATCAAGACACACGGTAGTGTGTCGTGCGGCCCAAGAAGCCGGCGCGTAACACCCGTGAGTATATTGACAGGAAGAAAGAAAACGCAATTTTCGCACCTCCGTAGCTCTGTGCTTCCTTGATGAAACAAGACGATTTTTGCTGTGGACATGCCCCCCAACTGCAGCACTCTACATTCCAAATTTGAGCGAAATCGCTTCGCGCGTTCCCGAGATATGCGACTTCAAAAATTGGCTGAGTTTCTTCGTTTTTTTCTTCTTCTTCTTCTTCTTCTTATTTTTCTTTTTCTTGTCGCACACTTACAAAAACTGCTATAAAACTCGAACGCGTTATCCGATTGCCTTGAAATTTGGCACACAGAAGGGGGGTATAAAGGCGCATCTCGGTACCAACTTTGGCTGGAATACCATAAACAGACAAAGAGTTATGAGCGATTATGCACGAAAAATAACACCAATATGTTGTCACGCCTACAGGGTAAACCGCGTATGGGAAGAAGCTGAAAATCGGTGGGTGAATAGGTTAACTATTGAACCTCAAACCTTTTGTGGTTTGAAAGAAATCGAGCTAAAAACTAGGAAGATACAGCGAAAAAATCAACAGTGTGTAACAATTACGCAATCGAGATTAGCTAATTTTTAATATTTTTATTTTATTATTATTATTATTATTATTATGCTTGCCACGCCTACCAGGTAAACCGCTTGGGGTAATGCTTTCAAAATCGCTGTACAGATGGAGTTATCATCTTAGAAAGGCTCTTCAATGGTGTAGAAGAATCAGACTTAAATCCACGGAGTTATAACACGAAATCCAACTTGGTGTAGCAAGTGCGAGATCGAGATACTCTAATAGAGCAGTCATCCTAATAGAGCAGTCACCCTGAACAGAATTAAAGAGATCAGTTAGAAATAAGTAACCTGTATAGAGATCAGCTACAAACAAATCACCCTGTAGAGAATTCAGCTACAAACAATTCACCCTGTTAAAACATCAGTTAGAAGAAGATTTCTTGTAGAGAGTTCAAATACAAACAAATCACCCTGTTGAAAGATCAGCTAGAAGATGTCACCTTGTAGATAGTTCAGTTACAAAGAAACCACCATGTAGAGAATTCAGCTACAAACTAGTGACCCTGTAGATACATCAGCTAGAAGAAGTTACCTTGTAGAGAGTTCAGCTACAAAGAAACCATTCTGTAAAGAGCTCAGCTGCAAACAAATCACCTATACAGAATTCAGCTACAAACAAATCACCCTGTAGAGAGATCAGCTAGAAGAAGTTACCTTGTAGATAGTTCAGCTACAAACAAATCATCCTGTAGAGAGATCAGCTAGAAGAAGTTACCTTGTAGATAGTTCAGCTACAAACAATTCACCCTGTACAGAGCTCAGTTAAAAGAGGTTTCCTTGTAAAAAGTTCAGCTACAAACAAATCACCCTGTAGAGAGATAAGTAAGAAGAAGTTACCTTGTAGATCGTTCTGCTACAAACAATTCACCCTGTAAAGAGATCAGCTAGAAGAAGTTACCTTGTAGAGAGTTCAGCTACAAAGAAACCATCATGTAGAGAATTCAGCCGCAAACAAATCATGTATAGAGAGTTCAGCTACAAACAAATCTCCCTGTAGAGAGATCAGCTAGAAGAAGTTTCCTTGTAGAGAGTTCTGCTACAAACAAATCACCCTGTAGAAAGATCAGCTAGAAGAAATCACCTCGTAGAGAGTTCAGCTTCAAAGAAACAATCATGTGAGAGTTCAGGTACAAACAAATTGTCCTGTAGAGAGATCAGCTAGAAGAAGTTACCTTGTAGAGAGTTCAGCTACAAAGAAACCATCATGTAGATAGTTCAGGTACAAACAAATCACCCTGTAGAAAGATCAGCTATAGAAGAAATCACCTTGTAGAGAGTTCAGCTACAAAGAATCTATCGTGTAGAGAGTTTAACTACAAACAAATCACCCTGTAGAAAGATCAGCTATAGAAGAAATCACCTTGTAGAGAGTTCAGCTACAAAGAAACCATCATGTAGAGAGTTCAGCTACAAACAAATCGGCCTGTAGAGAGATCAGCTAGAAGAAATTACCTTGTAGAGAGTTCAGCTACAAAGAAACAATCATGTAGAGAGTTCAGCTGCAAACAAATCACCTGTAGAGAGTTCAGCTAGAAACAAGTCACCCTGTAGAGAGATCAGCTAGAAACAAGTCACCTTGTAGAGAGTTCAGCTAGAAGAAGTAACATTGTAGAGCTACAAAGAAGCTACCATGTAGAGTTCAGCTGCAAACAAATCACCCTGTAGAGAACTCAGCTACAAACAAATCGCCCTGTAGAAAGATTAGCTAGAAGAAGTTACTTTATAGGGAGTTCAGCTATGAACAGATCACCCTGTAGAGAGTTCAGCTACAAACAAATCACCCTGTAGAGAGTTAAGTTACAAAGAAACCACCATGTAGAGAGTTCAGCTGCAAAAAAAATCAATCACTCTGTAGAGAGTTCAGCTAGAAGAAGTCACCTTGTAGAGAGTTAAGCTGCAAATAAATCACCCTGTAGAGAATTCAGCTACAAACAAATCACCCTGTAGAAAGATCAGCTAGAAGAAGTTACCTTGTAGAGAGTTCAGCTACAAAGAAACCACCATGTAGAGAGTTCAGCTGCAAACAAATCACCTGTAGAGAATTCAGCTAGAAACAAGTCACCCTGTAGAGAGATCAGCTAGAAACAAGTCACCCTGTAGAGAGTTCAGCTAGAAGAAGTCACATTGTAGAGAGTTCAGCTACAAAGAAACTACCACGTAGAGAATCCAGCTGCAAACAAATCATCCTGTAGAGAGTTCAGCTAGAAGAAGTCACCTTTTAGAGAGTTCAGCTACAAAGCAACCACCATGTAAAGAGTTCAGCTGCAAAAAACTCAATCACCTTGTAGAAAGATCGGCTAGAAGAAGTTACCTTGTAGAGAGTTCAGCTACAAAGAAACCACCATGTAGAGAGTTCAGCTGCAAACAAATCACCTGTAGAGAGTTCAGCTAGAAACAAGTCACCCTGTAGAGAGTTCAGCTAGAAGAAGTCACATTGTAGAGAGTTCAGCTACAATGAAACTCCCATGTAGAGAGTTCAGCTGCAAACAAATCACCCTGTAGAGAACTCAGCTACAAACAAATATGCAGTGAAAAAGATCAGCTAGAAGAAGTTACCTTGTAGAGAGTTCAGCTACAACGAAACCACCATGTAGAGAGTTCAGCTACAAACAAATCACCTGTAGAGAGTTCAGCTAGAAACAAGTCACCCTGTAGAGAGATCAGCTAGAAACAAGTCACCTTGTAGAGAGTTCAGCTAGAAGAAGTCACATTGTAGAGAGTTCAGCTACAAAGAAACCACCATTTAGAGAGTTCAGCTGCAAACAAATCACCCAGTAGAAAGTTCAGCTATGAACAGATCACCCTGTTGAGAGTTCAGTTAGAAACAAGGAATCCTGTAGAGAAATCACCTAGAAGTATCACCTTGTAGAGTTCAGCTACAAACAAATCACCTGTAGAGAGTTCAGCTACAAACAAATCACCCTGTAGAGAGATCAGCTAGAAGAAGTTACCTTGTAGGGATTTCAGCTACAAACAAATCACCCTGTAGAGAGTTCAGCTACAAAGAAACTATTCTGTAAAGAGCTCAGCTGCAAACAAATCACTTGTACAGAATTCAGCTACAAACAAATCTCCCTGTAGAGAGATCAGCTAGAAGAAATTACCTTGTAGATAGTTCAGCTACAAACAAATCACCCTGTAGAAAGATCAGTTAGAAGAACTTACCTTGGAGAAAGTTCAGCTACAAAGAAACCATTTTGTAAAGAGCTCAGCTGCAAACAAATCACCTGTACAGAATTCAACTACGAACAAATCACCCTGTAGAGATCAGCTATAAGAAGTTACCTTGTAGATAGTTCAGCTACAAACAAATCTCCCTGTAGAGAGATCAGCTAGAAGAAATTACCTTGTAGAGAGTTCAGCTACAAAGAAACCACCATGTAGAGAGTTCAGCTGCAAAGAAATCACCCTGTAGAAAATTCTGCCAGAAACAAATTGCCCTGTAGAAAGATCAGTTAGAAGAAGTTACCTTTTAGAGAGTTCAGTACAAAGAAACCATTCTGTAAAGAGCTCAGCTGCAAACAAATCACCTATACAAAATTCAGCTACAAACACATCACCTGTAGAGAGATCAGCTAGAAGAAGTTACCTTGTAGATCGTTCAGCTACAAACAATTCACCCTGTAGAGAGAGCAATTAGAAGAAGTCACCTTGTAGAGTGTTCAGTTACAAAGAAACCACCATGGAGATTTCTGTAATCAATATATGTGACCGGATTTGCGAAAAGGGGTCTTCCACACACATCCAATTCCGTAAATGTTGGAGACCATAACTCAGTGTTCAAGTAACATAATTATTAACCTGAACATTTCACCATGTATTCAGCTATAGTGGTGCTCACCACTGCCCAAATATCAAGGCAATAGCTCTTTCCAATCTGAAGTTATCAATTGTCAAAGTTGGCAAATTGGACCCCTTTTCGCAAATCCGGTCACATATGTATTATACAGTATATATAATTTGTACATTTACTGATAAAATATTTAAAGTACATCTACTTCATCTTTTCTTCTTCCTGTAGTAAAGAAAAAAACATAGGTTAAAAAAGTCCCAAAGCTGGCCATAGGCCGGCTTTGGGGTATACAAATACAAAAAGAAATGAAATCTAATCCAAAACAGCCAAGCTGTAAAAAAAGTGTGCGGCCCTCAGAAAGGCTATGGTGAAAAAAGATGTGAAATCCAAGGTGGCGGCCAAGAAATGGCTGTGATGGTAGGTTAGTGGTAAAAATTTTAATAACGACAATTCAGGTGAATTTTTGTGAAGCGGCACAAAAATTCACCTGAATTGTCATTATTAAAATTTTTACCACTAACCTACCATCACAGCCATTTCTTGGCCGCCACCTTGGATTTCACATCTTTTTTCACCATAGCCTTTCTGAGGGCCGCACACTTTTTTTACAGCTTGGCTGTTTTGGATTAGATCTCCTTATCTATAAGCTTGCTACACTGCTCCTCTGAAGAATACTGTGACTGCTCTATTAGAGTATTTAGATCTGACTGCTCTATTAGAGTATATCGATCTTTTAAACAGGTATTCAGGGGACCCTTCATGGGGCCTCCTGGGGCCCCTTTCAGGCTGGGGCCCGGGGCAAAATGCCCCAGTTTCCCCCCTGTGGGCGGCCCTATTTGTTGCTGGAAAGTTTATCACAGTCTTTACAAGTGAAGCAGTTATAGAGTACCTTTGTAATAAAAGAAGAATCACAGGATAACGGAAACTTGCTGTAGCTACCAGCTTTCTCACAAGTCATCAGAATGCGGAGTAATGCAGAAATATCCGTTTAAGGCTTCATGAGAGTATATCTACATAAAATGTTTGTGGGTGCCTAATTGTCTGGATTGCACAATAGAAACCCAAGCTGTACACCACCACAGGAAGAGTATAGCAATGAATGCATGCACATGTTGCTGTAGGGTAGGTAAATGTACACTTTTGTTTGCTTAAAATATTAATGCAAATATCGGATCGATTATCGGTTATCCGCTTCTTTTGGTTACATCAATATCGGATATCGGTACATGCCAAAAATCCATATCGGTACACCTCTACCCATAACTTAACTGGTGAATATGGTACAAGCCTACAATTTGGTCGCTCAACAACCCTAACCTGGCAGTAGCTGTGGGTGTAATTACATGGTGATAGCTTTAGTAGATTAGGAGTTATGATTAGCCAAACATGGATAATTGGAAAGGCTATAAGACCCCTTTTCGCAGACCGGGTCACATATATATTTGTTAATGTACAAACTCAATCATGAGTATATTCGTACATATGTAGTTAGCTACTTATTTACAAATTTATATAATTGTTAAATAAATCAAGAGATGGAGCTTGGATAATATGATAATCTAGTTGGTTCAATAATTTTATTGTAAAATGAAAGAAGGAGTTCATATAAGCATCTACCCTTGTTGGCAACTGCAGATACCTTTAACAGGGCCATATTTCCATCGTATTCCAACATCAATAGTCCTCCAATCAAAAAACACATGGAAAAATCGAAATCAGCATATACGGTTTGCCCAGAACCACTTTCTTCGTCCTCATCAGCTGCAGATTCACGTGGAAACACTCGGAAACTTCGCCTACCGTACGGAGGGAAACTTTGGAGGGGGAAAATTTGGCGAATCAAGCAAAATATCACTGTTGGCGAAATAAAATTTGGCGAATTGTTAGCAAAGCGCACGCCGTATTGAATTAATTAGATCACTAATCGCTGTGCCTGAAGCGAGAACTAGAGTGTCACGCCTCTCAGCGATTCGCCGCCTGGAGTCAGCTACCAACTAAAAGGTAATCAAGACACACGGTAGTGTGTCGTGCGGCCCAAGAAGCCGGCGCATAACACCCGTGAGTATATTGACAGGAAGAAAGAAAACGCAATTTTCGCACCTCCGTAGCTCTGTGCTTTCTTGATGAAACAAGACGATTTTTGCTGTGGACATTCCCTCCAACTGCAGTACTCCACATTCCAAATTTGAGCGAAATCGCTTCGCGCGTTCCCGAGAAATGCGACTTCAAAAATTGGCTCAGTTTCTTCTTCTTCTTTTTCTTTTTCTTGTCGCCCACTTACAAAAACTGCTATAAAACGCGAATGCCATATCCGATTTCCTTGAAATTTGGCACACAGAAGGGGGATATAAAGGCGCATCTCGGTACTAACTTTGGCTGGAATACGATAAACAGGCAAAGAGTTATGAGCGATTATTCACGAAAAATAACACCAATATGTTGTCACGCCTACAGGGTAAACCGCGTATGGGAAGAAGCTGAAAATCGGTGGGTGAATAGGTTAACTATTGAACCTCAAACCTTTTGTAGTTTGAAAGAAATCGAGCTAAAAACCAGGAAGATACAACGAAAAAACCAACAGTGTGTAACAATTACGCAATCGAGATTAGTTAATAAAAAAACGACTACTTGCCACGCCTACCAGATAAACCGCTTGGGGTAATGCTTTGAAAATCGTTGTACAGATGGAATAATCATCTTAGAAAGGCTCATCAATGGTGTAGAAGAATCAGACTTAAAGCCACGGAGTTATAACACGAAATCCAACTTGGTGCAGCAAGTGCGAGATTGAGATACTCTAATAGAGCAGTCATCCTAATAGAGCAGTCACCCTGAAAAGAATTCAAGAGATCAGCTAGAAACAAGAAACCTGTATAGAGATCAGCTACACACAAGTCACCCTGTAGAGAGATCAGCTAGAAGAAGTTACCTTGTAGGGAGTTCATGCAACTATGGAAAGGGATCACCTTGTAGAATTCAGCTACAAAGAAACCACCATGTAGAGAGTTCAGCTACAAACAAATCGCCCTGTAGAGAGATTAGCTAGAAGAAGTTACCTTGTAGAGAGTTCAGCTACAAAGAAACCATCATGTAGAGAGTTCAACTACAAACAAATCTCCCTGTATAGAGAGATCAGCTAGAAGAAGTTACCTTGTAGAGAGTTCAGCTACAAAGAAACCATTCTTTAAAGAGCTCAGCTGCAAACAAATCACCTGTACAAAATTCAGCTACAAATAAATCACCCTGTAGAAAGATGAGCTAGAAAAAGTTACCTTGTAGAGAGTTCAGCTACAAAGAAACCACCATGTAGAGAATTCAGCTACAAACTAGTGACCCTGTAAAGACATCAGCTAGAAGAAGTTACCTTGAGAGAGTTCAGCTACAAAGAAACCATTATTTAAAGAGCTCAGCTGCAAACAAATCACCTATACAGAATTCAGCTACAAACAAATCACCATGTAGAGAGATCAGCTAGACGAAGTTATCTTGTAGATAGTTCAGCTACAAGCAAATCACCCTGTAGAGAGATCAGCTAGAAGAAGTTTACTTGTAGAGAGTTCAGCTACAAAGAAACCATCATTTAGAGAGTTCAGCTTCAAACAAATCACCTGTAGAGAGTTTAGCTACAAACAAATCTCCCTGTAGAGAGATCAGCTAGAAGAAGTTACCTTGTAGAGAGTTCAGCTACAAACAAATCACCCTGTAGAAAGATCAGCTAGAAGAAGTCACCTTGTAGAAAGTTCAGTTACAAAGAAACCACCATGTAGAGAATTCAGCTACAAACTAGTCACCTTGTAGAGACATCAGCTAGAAGAAGTTACCTTGTAGAGAGTTCAGCTACAAAGGAACCATTCTGTAAAGAGCTCAGCTGCAAACAAATCACCTGTACAGAATTCAGTTACAAACAAATCACCCTGTAGAGAGATCAGCTAGAAGAAGTTACCTTGTAGATCGTTCAGCTACAAACAAATCACCCTGTAGAGAGATCAGCTAGAAGAAGTTACCTTGTAGAGAGTTCAGCTATAAAGAAACCACCATGTAGAGAGTTCAGCTGCAAAGAAATCACCATGTATAAAATTCTGCCACGAACAAAGTGCCCTGTAGAAAGATCAGTTAGAAGAAGTTACCTTGTAGAGAGTTCAGCTACAAAGAAACCATTCTGTAAAGAGCTCAGCTGCAAACAAATCACCTGTACAGAATTCAGCTACAAACAAATCACCCTGTAGAGAGATCAGCTAGAAGAAATTACTTTGTAGAGAGTTCAGCTACAAAGAAACCACAATGTAGAGAGTTCAGCTGCAAAGAAATCACCCTGTATAAAATTCTGCCACAAGCAAATTGCCCTGTAGAAAAATCAGTTAGAAGAAGTTACCTTGTAGATAGTTCAGCTACAAACAGATCTCCCTGTAGAGAGATCAGCTAGAAGAAATTACCTTGTAGAGAGTTCAGCTACAAAGAAACCACCATGTAGAAAGTTCAGCTGCAAAGAAATCACCCTGTAGAAAATTCTGCCAGAAACAAATTGCCCTGTAGAAAGATCAGTTATAAGAAGTTACCTTTTAGAGAGTTCAGCTACAAAGAAACCATTCTGTAAAGAGCTCAGCTGCAAACAAATCACCTATACAGAATTCAGCTACGAACAAATCATCCTGTAGAGAGATCAGCTAGAAGAAGTTGCCTTGTAGATAGTTCAGCTACAAACAAATCTCCCTGTAGAGAGATCAGCTAGAAGAAATTACCTTGTAGAGAGTTCAGCTACAAAGAAACCATCATTTAGAAAGTTCAGCTTCAAACAAATCACCTGTAGAGAGTTCAGCTACAAACAAATCTCCCTGTAGAGAGATCAGCTAGAAAAAGTTACCTTGTAGATAGTTCGGCTACAAACAAATCTCCCTGTAGAGAGATCAGCTAGAAGACATTACCTTGTAGAGAGTTCAGCTACAAAGAAACCATCATTTAGAAAGTTCAGCTTCAAACAAATCTCCCTGTAGAGAGATCAGCTAGAAGAAGTTACCTTGTAGAGAGTGAAGCTACAAACAAATCATCCTATTGAAAGATCAGATAGAAGAAGTCACCTTGTAGAAAGTTCAGTTACAAAGAAACCACCATGTAGAGAGTTCAGCTACAAACTAGCCACCTTGTAGAGACATCAGCTAGAAAAGTTACCTTGTAGAGAGTTCAGCTACAAACAAATCTCCCTGTAGAGAGATCAGCTAGAAGAAATTACCTTGTAGAAAGTTCAGCTACAAAGAAACCATTCTGTAAAGAGCTCAGCTGCAAACAAATCACCTGTACAGAATTCAGCTTCAAACAAATCACCCTGTACAGTGATCAGCTAGAAGATGTTACCTTGTAGATAGTTCAGCTACAAACAAATCACCCTGTAGAAAGATCAGTTAGAAGAAGTTACCTTTTAGAGAGTTCAGCTACAAAGAAACCATTCTGTAAAGAGCTCAGCTGCAAACAAATCACCTGTACAGAATTCAGCTACAAACAAATCACCTGTAGAGAGTTCAGCTACAAACAAATCTCCCTGTAGAGAGATCAGCTAGAAGAAGTTACCTTGTAGAGAGTGAAGCTACAAACAAATCACCCTATTGAAAGATCAGCTAGAAGAAGTCACCTTGTAGAAAGTTCAGTTACAAAGAAACCACCATGTAGAGAGTTCAGCTACAAACTAGCCACCTTGTAGAGACATCAGCTAGAAAAGTTACCTTGTATAGAGTTCAGCTACAAAGAAACCATTCTGTAAAGAGCTCAGCTGCAAACAAATCACCTGTACAGAATTCAGCTACAAACAAATCACCCTGTAGAGAGATCAGCTAGAAGAAATTACCTTGTAGATAGTTCAGCTACAAACAAATCACCCTGTAGAAAGATCAGTTAGAAGAAGTTACTTTGTAGAGAGTTCAGCTACAAAGAAACCATTTTGTAAAGAGCTCAGCTGCAAACAAATCACCTGTACAGAATTCAGCTATGAACAAATCACCCTGTAGAGAGATCAGCTAGAAGAAGTTACCTTGTAGAGAGTTCAGCTACAAACAAATCTCCTTGTAAAGAGATCAGCTACCTTGTAGAGAGTTCAGCTACAAAGAAACCATCATGTAGAGAGTTCAGCTGCAAAGAAATCATCACTGCCCAAATTTCAAGGCAATAGCTCTTTCCAATCTGAAGTTATCAATTGTCAAAGTTGGCAAATTGGATGTGTGGAAGGCCCCTTTTCGCAAATCCGGTCACATATGTATTATATATATAATTGTACATCTACTGATAAAATATTTAAAGTACGTACATCTACTTCATCTATTCTTCGTCCTGTAGTAAAGAAAAAAAACATAGGTTTAAAAAGTCCCAAAGCTGGCCATAGGCTGGCTTTGGGGTATACAAATACAAAAAGAAATGAAATCTAATCCAAAACAGCCAAGCTGTAAAAAAAGTGTGCGGCCCTCAGAAAGGCTATGGTGAAAAAAGATGTGAAATCCAAGGTGGCGGCCAAGAAATGGCTGTGATGGTAGGTTAATGGTAAAAATTTTAATAACGACAATTCAGGTGAATTTTTGTGCCGCTTCACAAAATTTACCTGAATTGTCATTATTAAAATTTTTACCATTAACCTACCATCACAGCCATTTCTTGGCCGCCACCTTGGATTTCACATCTTTTTTCACCATAGCCTTTCTGAGGGCCGCACACTTTTTTTACAGCTTGGCTGTTTTGGATTAGATACTATATACACAGTAGATCTACACCATCTTGAATAGCGAATATCGTGCTTAACATGGTAGGACTGGCTATACTTGTCATTCCCGTTCGAGGTGACGGTTCAAGGATAGCTACCACGTGTACAGTAACTAGCTACCTAGTGAGGTAGTTGAGGCAGGCTTGGCTCTAGCGTAATGCCTGGCCTACCATCCCTTGGTTGAGTAGAAAATTGATTAGTTCGAGGCTTGGTTTGCTATTTTCTTCGCCACCAAAATATTTGGATGGGGAAAATTTGGCGAATTCATGGTCAATCGCCAAATTCGCCAAATTTTAACGATGCCAAAGTTTCCCTCCATACGGTATCACCGGTGGCACATTCTTCCAATTAGAATTACGTACGCAATTATTTGTATGGGCTCCCTATGGGGATTTTTATTTCTCAAGCTTTGATTTGCTGTATTTCAATAAATACCGCATGGATTTTAATCCAGTAAAGTGTGATACTCCTCCAGTATTCGCTTACTGCTGAGGACGAATTTCCTGACTTTGACATTGGTTAAGTTAAGTACGTATAGGTAGTAATAAGTATATAGTTAGGTAATAAGTAGTAGTATGTTGTAGTTTTCAGTATGTACGTGTGTTATGATCATCATAGTTAGGGTCCGCAACGCGATAAATCGATATCCTCCAATCAACTACCTAACTATTGTCATGTGTTAGGCTAAGTGTAACTTGAATAACACCAGCGTGGCAGCCAAGTTTGTTACTTTCTTCTGGTAGAAAACGATACAAATGTCTTAAAATCACGTGATTTTTCGCTGCAGCGGTTCGTAGGGTTCTTCGTATGCCACGATATTCACTCTCAACATTGTTCAAGTAGTCTATCATCAACTCAAAGTATTGGTGGTTTGATTTTATTGGTCAGTTTCTGGTGGCAGCACGATCTGTGCAGCTTTTTGACGACAGACAAAATGTTTCTTCCTCTGGAGCACAGGACAAGCAGAGCAGCAACTGCGCCGTGGGTCAGCAATGACCAGTACTAGGTAAAGTACCTGCATGAGGAGTATGGTTATAATTGAAGCTTGTTAGCCATCTGGCTGAGCCATCTATATGCTGAAATTCGACCAAAATGACGCGATTTTTGCAAACAAATACCAGAATGGTTGATACATCAGTGAGACAGTCTCCAACAGCAAGGATACGAAGCTTATAAACACCTAACAATACGGCTATCTCGCCCAGTAAACGCATAGAGCAATCCAGTGCATAAAATAGGCACTCACGTGATTGAAATTTAAATTACGGAAATACCCATGAAATCGCTTTCATTTCTGAATAGGAACCATGCAATGTGCTCCTTTTGTAAATATTTGTGTTAATTGTTCACTCAGACGTGGTCTGGGCCAGTGCAGGTGTGTTTTGTACTAATGGTATCGCAGGAAAAGTCTTAGACTGCTGGGCTAGTCGAGATGCTGAACCTAACGCACACAAACTGATTGTCACTTGATTCCAAGTGATTTTAAGGTCATTGGAATAGATTATAGTTGTATTTTCGGAGATTTGAATATCAGTCACGTGAGTGCCTATTTCATGCATTGGACTGCTCTATGCGTTTACTGGGCGAGATAGCCGTATTGTTAGGTGTTTATAAGCTTCGTATCCTTGCTGTTGGAGACTGTCTCACTGATGTATCAAACATTCTGGTATTTGTTTGCAAAAATCGCGTCATTTTGGCCGAATTTCAGCATATAGATGGCTCAGCCAGATGGCTAACAAGCTTCAATTATAACCATACTCCGCATGCAGGTACTTTACCTAGTACTGGTCATTGCTGACCCACGGCGCAGTTGCTGCTCTGCTTGTCCTGTGCTCCAGAGGAAGAAACATTTTGTCTGTCGTCAAAAAGCTGCACAGATTGTGCTGCCACCAGAAACTGACCAATAAAATCAAACCACCAATACTTTGAGTTGAACAATGTTGAGAGTGAATATCGTGGCATACGAAGAACCCTACGAACCGCTGCAGCTAAAAATCACGTGATTTTAAGACATTTGTATTGTTTTCTACCAGAAGAAAGTAACAAACTTGGCTGCGACGCTGGTGTTATACAAGTTACACTAAGCCTAGCACATGACAATAGTCAGGTAGTTGATTGGAGGATATCGATTTTTCGCATTGCGGACCCTATCATAGTAAAGTGCATTACGAAGTACGAGGCATTGGCTACCATTAACTGGAACGGCAGCTTGTGAAACGTTTATTGGAGGTGTATAATTTAAGTAGCAAAAATATGTGTGAAAAATTGGTAGGTTGGAAATCGCTAGTTTAAAAAACTGTTGATTGAATGCAAGTCTGATATGTAGACGGTGAGTGTCCGTGAATCGACTGTTTTTTCCGATTATACGTATCAATCGGAAATGACTTTGCAGGGCTGCTGCCACCAGACAAAGAAGTCGAGAAAGCTGATACTTGGTGCCCAAAGTCCCACAGCCTTAAACTATCTAAAGACATATTAGTTGTTCAAAAACTCCTGTTGTAGCTCGAGTAATTACGTCCGATTTTGGAGCCCGTCCGATTTTAGGTTAGTTACTCTAGTACGGAAGGTTTCTACTTGATACCTGCTATCCGCACAACCCAGGGAGTACAACGGAACAGCTATCAAGAAAGCAGCGTGAGGCATGGATTGCCAGTATACATAGGGAAGGTTGGACACCCACAACATCTTCTCGTGTGTGCTCTATACACTTCAGGTCAGGTTAGCTAGACATGTTTATATACTTGTTATCAGTAATTAACTAGCTATAACTATATTTGTAGGCAAGCCAGCACAACTGTATGAAAACTGATCCTGACTGGGTGTCCACTTTATACATGGGCCATAAAATTTCTGTTCCTGACTCAGAAAGGCACAATAGGGCTGAACAACGTGCTAAAAGGAAGAGAGTTGTTTCTGATTCTGAGGATGTTGGCAATGCTAGTTCTGTAGCAGCAGCTAGTACAACCACCAAAACAACCGCGAATGATGGATGTCAGACAGATGATGCTTTCATGCTGGAGTACATACAGTTACAGAGGGATAATGACAGGCTAAGAAAAGAGAATGATGAGCTTAAAATGAAAGTATCATACTTAGAAAGAACTATCCAGTGAGCACTTGCAACAGAGCGATCACTTACTGAAATTTTACACAGGTAGTTTACACATATATTTGCCATGATGTACATTATGACTTTAGTCTTTACAGGTATTGCTGAATGGTGTGTTTTTAAGGCTTTGTTTGACCTTGTATCATCAGCCTTACCTGATAACACAAGGTTATCAAAAATGTCTATCTTAATCATGTTCTTCATGAAACTTCGCCTAAATTTAATGGATGAAGACCTTGCATTCCGATTTAGGGTGCATTGTAGCACTGTATCTAGATATTTTCACCAGGTATTGGATGTAATGGCTGTGAAGACTGCTCCTTTTATCAAATGTCCTGACAGAGATACTCTACGTTAAACAATGCCCACAGCATTTAGAAAGTTTTTTAAGAAGTGTGCAGTTATAATAGACTGCACTGAAGTTTTCATAGAGAGACCATCAGATTTACTGGCACGTGCACTAGTAGAGCGGCATAGCCGAGATATTGTGCACTTTTTGAAGAAAGTATGAAATTTTGTACATAGTTTCAACAGATTAT
Organism: Dysidea avara; assembly: GCF_963678975.1. Lineage (NCBI taxonomy): Eukaryota > Metazoa > Porifera > Demospongiae > Dictyoceratida > Dysideidae > Dysidea > Dysidea avara. The sequence goes on along the minus strand of NC_089275.1, from coordinate 33,126,626 downwards.
GAAGAATTATTTTGGGTATGGAGCCATCGCAGATTTGACCTTTGGTGACCTTTATGATCACATTTGTGTACAATATATTGTATTTCTGCAATTATAGTACATAAATTTTAATCAAAACTACCTTAATGGGATACCAAATGCAAGCTCTTGCTTTAAGGAATACACTGGTGCTTGAATTAAGCTCATACCTTATTTTGTTCTCACGTTATAACAATTTAAATATTTGATTAAAATTTTTATCAAATATACATGAATTTAACTATGTCTGTCTTTCACATTCCCCAGAGCATGCAGAGTAGAGTGCACTTTAAAACAGTCTTGACACATTTGCACCTTGCAGTGCACCCTTTCTTGCATGCACAGCATATTAGTTCATGACAACCTTGTGAAGCTTCTGGGAGTGTGGTCCATAGTGGATGCCACCCTGTAGCATCCTTCCACCACCCCCATTCTGCTGGACTAAGGAATTCCGGAATCTGAATTACTGCTATACTCCAGCAATGTGCTTGGTAGCTTACCCTCTTAATGTGTTGCTTGAGTGCTGCTTGTGTTGGTGGTATGTTCTCCAGGCTTCTTGACTTCTGTGTAAATAACTGTTTCCTGGCATCATTGACTGTTAGAAGATCACTGGTCTGATCATACAGCAGCATTACAAATCGCTCCAATAATGACAAAGACAAGTCACTAATGTTGTCTTCCATGAGCATGAGGTCTTCAAATACTTCAGTAACATCAGGAAATACTTTCCACACACTCCAGGCTGTCTTTTTCCCTTGTCCTCCAAATGCTGAAACTGTGTCACATCCAGTAAATGCATGAAAAACTGGCAAAGTTTTGCACATCACTGGATCCAATCCCCTGACAATTTCATGAATTGGCATATACCTGAAATGTAATTTAATACCAAATGCTAACCACAGCTCATCCGGATTAATCTGACTAAACATAGCAATTGCCAGGATTACAACATCTGTATCTACTGTACGTATGCACAATCTTCTGTATCCTTTCTGCACAGCATCTCTTGCATGCAGTAGAAGACGTGTATCTGCTTCTTCGTGTGAGCAGGGGGAAAGCTCTGTCACATCAGCATCAATTTTGTGCTCAGAAAAAATCTTCCCATTAGTTGCATAGACCACCTTTCCCTCATCAGTTGTAACACTTGCAATTTGTTGTGACAAAAAGTTGTAATAATTCTGCTTTGTTCTCGTTCACCAGAAGAAAGTCTCTCCAGTTTTTAGGGAGATGAGTGGTAGAAGCTACTCTTCTTCGAATTCCTTTGCCTCTCTTTGGTCTGGTCACATCTTTTAAACTATTTACAATGTATTTATCCCAAACAACATCCACTCTCTGGGCTGTTGACAGCTGTTGAAATACATAAGGCAAAAACACTTTGTCAGCATATTCTTGAAAGGTTTTCACTGTTCCAGGATTCAGCATCTGTACAATGGCAGCACCATCAAATAATTTAGCATCCACAACAGGTGCATTTGTCATAGCTGCTGAAAATTAATTTGCATACTTGTCATGTGGCCACAACATGACATGACAAGCAAATTAGCTATGAACTCCTTGGTAAAAGTGAAGCAGCCTCCTATAGGGCTGCTTTATCTACAATACAAATATATGAAGCATAGATATATTCTTACATCCCTGTTGTATATAATAATTTTACACTGAGTCAGGTAATTTTAACTTTAATCAGTTATACTTTCAACCAAATTATGGTATGAACTTGATTCAAGTACCAGTGTATTCCTTAAAACAAGAGCTTTCATTTGGCATCCCATTTAGGTAGTTTAGATTTAATGTTATGTAGTTTAATTGCAGAAATACAATGTTTTGCACACAAAAGTGATTGTAAAGGTGACCAAAGGTCAAATCTGCGATGACTCCATATCTTAAAAAACTCTTCATGGTCTGTAGAAACTATGTGCAAAGTTTCATACTTTCTTTAAAAAGTGCACAATTTGCTCATTTTTGCTAGTTATGCTGCTCTACTACACAAGTTTGGAGTAATTACAAGCATCACTCCACTATTAAATTCTTGATTGGAATTACTCCACAAGGAACAATTTCTCATATATCAAAATGTGTTGGTGGGCAGATGTCAGATAAAGAAATTACTGAACAATCTGGCTTAATTCAACATTTGCTTCCAGGTAAGATGTATTACCATCATTGTGCATTTTACAACACTGTTAATTATTTAGGTGATGTGATATTAGCTGACAGAGGCTTTACATGTGATGACTATGCAAGAATGGCTATGGCTGAAGTGAAGATTCCTCCCTTCACAAAGGGAAAGAAGCAGCTAGAGAAAGTAGAAGTTGACTGGAGCCAAGAATTGTCTGTAGTTCGAATACATGTAGAGAGGGTGATAGGTGTTCTTAAACAAAAGTACACTATATTACAAGGAACATTACCAATTAGATTAATTGTTGGTGATGAAAATGACAGTACCATTGATAAAAGTGTAAGTGTATGCTGTGCATGTGTAAACTTGTGTCCATCAGTTGTTAGTCAAGATTAAAATTTAGGATTTATAGCTGAGTCTTTATTGAGATTCTTTTTGGAGCCTTTACCTTTGGTAAATTGTGGCAGCTTTCAACAAGATGGACAATACCAACGATCTTTAGGGGGGCATCTGATTTGTAGACAGTAAAATGGAACCACTTTATAGGGCACTCTTCATTGTCACATAATACCATACCACCAAAGCTTGGTTCTTGACAGTAACACCATAATCTTGTGATGTCTTCATCTTCGCAATCCAGGTGGTCTTCAGTTGATACACAGACAGTAACTGTTCTTGGTACAACATTTGCTGTGTCAGCCACTGGTCTCCTTGTGCACCACTTCCCAATGATTTCTGGGAGCATTCCTTAGACAAAAAAAGTCATATAGTGATTCCAGCTTTTGTTCAAAAAAATCATTGTCTGCCTAAGAAATGAAGTATCCATTATGCTTAAGTGAAGTATCCATTATGCTTCATTGTCAGCCATGTTCAACCCATTACACAGCAGTATGAATCAAGAAGTGCTCGAAAAGCACCTCTGCAATCAAAGTAGTTACTATGAATAATACGGAAGATTTCTGTTATGAAGGGAAGCCATCACGTGCTACCACCAAATCAACACTTTTCGCTGTCAACAAAGATGAATGGACACAGAAAAGGACACTGGTAAGTCCATGAAGAATGCATTGTATGCACTTTGGTATGCCAAAAAGCACCTCTCAGGCCAAACACTGAAATCATCAAGCCCGTAGCCTTAACTGTTATCAAGTTATGCTTGTCTGAAGGCATCAGTCAGTCAGTCAATCAGTCAGTCAATCAGTCAGTCACTAGAAAGTTCCGTTCAATATTTAAAATTCCATAGCAACTTGTTGAAAGTGTTTTAGGTCGATCTGAAGGCTTGTTTGGGCTTAGTTTTACCTAACCAATACTGCCTCATCATCGTCAAGTAAAACTTAGGCTGGTTTTGGGGTTATGTTTTTTCATGGGCCATGCCCAAACCTTTGTGGTCCCTACCATACAGTACTACTGAACTGTATGAACTTAATTCTAACTTCTGTCATCATTTCATCCGTAGATAAGAAAAAACTGGGGAATTCCCCAATGCCAGTTTATGGTTGGCTTTGGGAGTGTAAAAAGAAATTTAAAACAACCAAGCTGTAAAAAAATGTGACCTTCAAAAGGCTGGGTGAAAAAAGCTCTGTTATCAAAGGTAGTCTCCAAGAAATGGCTACAATGATGTACTAATTAGCACCCATTTCTTGGCCACCATTTTTGATTTCACAACTCTGTCATCTAGACTTAGGCTGCACCTTTTCTACATTTGTGCGAATATTTTTCATAATAATTTTTATATAAAAATTCAATGTATGGTTAATTTGGCATAATTTATGTTTTCATGTGATGCATCTCATGAAAGAGCAGTAGTCTAATCAGTGGGGGATCCAAGGGGGGCATAGGGGGCATGTTCCTCCCTCTTCATTTCTCAAAAAAACGCAATACACAAAATCAAGATAGAGATACTCGTCAGTCAAATACTCTAATAGTACAGTCACCATATTTCCTCCATAGTTGCTGACACAGTGTTGGGAGTAATGAAGCTTATTCACCAGCTTCTTACTTATAACCAAGATCTGCACATTGTCCAAACAATGCAATCATGTCACATGATAAGGTGGTAGTTTCACACGTGATAGCTTAAAGCTGTGGACACAAAGTAATATAATGTGTAATATTATTATAGTTACTTTATTTTATGGGTAATATGTAACTGTAACTAAATAGTTCAGTTGCAAGTAATATGTAATTAGTTACTTTTACAAAGTAACTTGCCCAACACCGGTTGCTGAGTATGAAAAACTAGCATCTACAACATTATCCCATGCATGGACACACTTAGCCTACTAAGAATATTCTGCAAATGAAATGCACATGGTACTTTGTATGCCTTTCTTTAGGTCCATAGCTCCTAACTGAACTGCTAATCATGACTCACTTATCTTTATACAACTGTTGATCAATATATGTAGTCTACATAAAAAGCTAGAGATTTGTGCATAAACCACTACACATCAAAATTTTCAGTCCTGAAACATATGAAATAGCTTTAGCTTTGCAGCCCCAGATCCCCTGCTCCATATACATACTACTACCCTAGTGCGACCCCTGGATCCCCCTTGATAATAACAAACCTTCTATGAATCGACGATGATGACAGGTGAAAGAAAACCAGAAAACAAATTATAGACTTAGCAACTTTATTCTCAAGCACCAGGCCTGCATAGTTAGAGTGGCAGCATGTATAGTTAAACAAGTAAATTTTGTTATTCATTGACAACAATATAATGTGGCCAACTAGCAAGTAAATTTACATTGTGGAGTGGTAGCTGAGCTAAAGGCTCCAGAGTTGGAGGGAAACTTGGGTAATTTGTCCCCTGGTAGGGACCATGAAACAATGTACTGACTACATGCACATTTCCCTGGGCATCTATAGCTGAGTTTCTGGGCAGTCCTGCCTGCATAGCTATAGCTGTAAATTAGCATAGGTAAGATGCATACAACTGTATGTACTAGCTATAATATTGTATGCACAGCTACTAGCTATTTCTTATCTTTGCTTACACAGGTGATAATGAGATTGATTATACTATTTTCACTGCAGCTGCAGTACAGTGAGTATATATTGAGTCATTAGCTATACTGTTAAATTAATGTTATACTCCTGCATTCTTAAGCATTGCTGCAATGTTTTACTTCTCACCAGGGTGTCATACAGTACAGTAATACTACTGTACCATATAGTAAGGATGGGCTTTCCTGGCCAAAAATATCACTTAAAAACCAGCTTCAGTGCCAGTTTGGTAGTAGCTATTGATTAAGCATAACCAAACCCAAAAATGTCTTCAGAGAAACCCAAAAAATTTCTACGAAAATTAAATATGGAAACAATTTTGCGACATCAGTGAATGTTCTATTAGAGTATGTAAATACAGTCTTCATGGATTTCATTGATATACCGTATAGCGGGAAATTTTCGAAAGGTTAAATTTTCGAAAAAGAGTGCTTGATTGGAAATTCGAAAAAATATTTTCGAAACAATGCCTCTTTACCGTGCCGCAAAGTAGATAATTAATTCACAGAGGAAACTAACAGTACATGGTTGTGTTCATCACATACATAGCTGCTTTGATTGTTCAGTATAGCTAAATAAACGCCCAATCTAGCTTTGATAGAATCTCGTCTAGCTACCCTAGAGTCTTCCTTAATTTGTAGGTTGAACCATGTTGCTTGGCGGACTTCGCCTCAGAGGCCTGCGGATCGAGCTGCGGATTGAACCATAGCTAAGTACATGGCGTTTTTCAGCCCATATAGATGTTTGCTGATAATTATAGTCTTTCCTAGTAATTTCTGGTCTCTCGAGCTCTTATAGGTTTCAAGACTCGTGGCGTCATTCGTGCTCACTCATATACACGCGCATGCATGGTATCTAGCTATAGCTATATGGCTAGCTGCCCCAGTGCCTAGCTATAGACTAATACATTAGGCCTATAGCTAACTGATATTGGTAGAAACTATGCATGCGTGCACTCGCAAAAATCATTCATATATATACCTAACCATACTTTCTTTGATTGTCATTTCAAAGCCGGGATGTACTATTTTCGAAAAAATATTTTCGAAAACACATTGTTATTTTCGAATTTTTCGAACATTTAACCTTTCGAAAATTTCCCGCTATACGGTACACTATAACACCTTCAGAATATTTGTGTGTATAGACACTTGGTGAAGTGCTATATACATCATATGGACCAATGAATTTACTTTAATAATGAATAACATTTAAGAAACCAAATATGTCATACCTGTCTCATTGAGTGGTATGAATATACTTAACAGTTGTAAGGATTCCATTACCTGAATAAGTAAGTAGCTGACCACTAAAGAAGGCAATACTGAACAAATGATTTTAAGTACAATTGTTTCTGATATACAATAACAATTATTTTGAAGTTCTCAGTCAGCCAGGTTTGGATTTAATTTTTTTACAGTAAACAGTGATCACTTGAAGAAAACTTGAAGGGTTTGCCTTGAAGACAATTATTATGTGCACTGTATGAGCTAATGAATTCTCTTCAATAATGAATCATGTTAAAAATAATTAATGTAACATAGAAAAAGCTTACTGTCACATATTGCCATATGAATATAATTTGCACTTGTATGGATTTCATTGGTTAGATAGGCAACTGATCAACAACTAAAGATGTCTGTATACACCAATCATCTCTCAGTATAGCTATCTCTGTTATATGACAGAAATATTTTCATACACTACGATAAAACAATCTGTCATTTTTTTGTATTGAATTGTTCCATATAGTGAGATTGAATTAAGTGAATTTTTTCTACTAACTGGCTACCTGACTAACTAGACTGATGCCTTTAGCCAAGCAGAAGTTGACAATGACTGAGGCAGTCACTTTACTGTTTGATGTCACTTAAGCCTAAGACATGTCTTTTTGCCAACTGCAGCAACATACACCATGGACTTACCTTTGTCTTTTTGTGTGCTATTTCTTGAGTGAGTAGGTGTTGACTTGCACTAACACGTCATAGTTTTGGTACTAACTATCATGAGAATTGTCTGTACTTTCCTGGATTGATTACATACA